>NW_026913405.1:0-3110 GCF_034315485.1 Pezoporus occidentalis
CTCTATGACTCCTATATGACTCCTCTATGACTCCTTTATGACTCCTCTATGACTCCTCTATGACTCCTCTATGACTCCTCTATGACTCCTCTATGAGTCCTCTATGACTCCTCTATGACAGTATGACTCCTCTATGACTCCTCTATGACTCCTCTATGACTCCTCTATGACTCCTCTATGACTCCTCTATGACTCCTCTATGACTCCTCTATGACTCCTCTATGAGTCCTCTATGACTCCTCTATGACTCCAGTATGACTCCTCTATGACTCCTCTATGACAGTATGCCTCCTCTATGACTCCTCTATGACTCCTCTATGACTACTGTATGACTCCTCTATGACTCCTCTATGACTCCTCTATGACTCCTCTATGACTCCTCTATGACTCCTCTAAGACAGTATGACTCCTATATGACTCCTCTATGACTCCTCTATGACTCCTCTATGACTCCTCTATGACTCCTCTATGACTCCACTATGACTCCTCTATGACTCCTCTATGACTCCTCTATGACTCCTCTATGACTCCTCTATGACTCCTCTATGACAATATGACTCCTCTATGACTCCTCTATGACTCCTCTATGACTCCTCTATGACTCCTCTATGACTCCTCTATGACTCCTCTATGACTACTCTATGACTCCTCTATGACTCCTCTATGACAGTATGACTCCTCTATGACTCCTCTATGACTCCTCTATGACTCCTCTATGACTCCTCTATGACTGCTCTATGACTCCTCTATGACTCCTCTATGACAGTATGACTCCTCTATGACTCCTCTATGACAGTATGACTCCTCTATGACTCCTCTATGACTCCTCTATGACTCCTCTATGACAGTATGACTCCTCTATGACTCCTCTATGACTCCTCTATGACAGTATGACTCCTCTATGACTCCTCTATGACAGTATGACTCCTCTATGACTCCTCTATGAATCCTCTATGACTCCTCTATGACTCCTCTATGAATCCTCTATGACTCCTCTATGACTCCTCTATGACTCCTCTATGACTCCACTATGACTCCTCTATGACTCCTCTATGACTCCTCTATGACTCCTCTATGACTTCTCTATGACAGTATGACTCCTCTATGACTCCTCTATGACTCCTCTATGACAGTATGACTCCTCTATGACTCCTCTATGACTCCTCTATGACTCCTCTATGACTCCTCTATGACTCCTCTATGACTCCTCTATGACTCCTCTATGACTCCTCTATGACTCCACTATGACTCCTCTATGACTCCTCTATGACTCCTCTATGACTCCTCTATGACTCCACTATGACTCCTCTATGACTCCTCTATGACTCCTCTATGACTCCTCTATGACTCCTCTATGACTCCTATCTATGACTCCTCTATGACTCCTCTATGACTCCTCTATGACTCCTCTATATATGACTCCTCTATGACTCCTCTATGACTCCACTATGACTCCTCTATGACTCCTCTATGACTCCTCTATGACTCCTCTATGACTCCTCTATGACTCCTCTATGACTCCTCTATGACTCCTCTATGACAGTATGACTCCTCTATGACTCCTCTATGACTCCTCTATGACTCCTCTATGACTCCTCTATGACTCCTCTATGACTCCTCTATGACTCCTCTATGACTACTCTATGACTCCTCTATCTATGACTCCTCTATGACTCCTCTATGACTCCTCTATGACTCCTCTATGACTGCTCTATGACTCCTCTATGACTCCTCTATGACAGTATGACTCCTCTATGACTCCTCTATGACTCCTCTATGACTTCTCTATGACAGTATGACTCCTCTATGACTCCACTATGACTCCTCTATGACAGTATGACTCCTCTATGACTCCTCTATGACTCCTCTATGACTCCTCTATGACTCCTCTATGACTCCTCTATGACTCCTCTATGACTCCTCTATGACTCCTCTATGACTCCTCTATGACTCCTCTATGACTCCTCTATGACTCCTCTATGACTCCTCTATGACTCCTCTATGACTCTATGACTCCTCTATGACTCCTCTATGACTCCTCTATGACTACTCTATGACTCCTCTATGACTCCTGTATGACAGTATGACTCCTCTATGACTCCACTATGACTCCTCTATGACTCCTCTATGACTCCTCTATGACTCCTCTATGACTCCTCTATGACTCCTCTATGACAGTATGACTCCTCTATGACTCCTCTATGACTCCTCTATGACAGTATGACTCCTCTATGACTCCTCTATGACTCCTCTATGACTCCTCTATGACTCCTCTATGACTCCTCTATGACTCCTCTATGACTCCTCTATGACTCCTCTATGACTCCTCTATGACTCCTCTATGACAGTATGACTCCTCTATGACTCCTCTATGACTCCTCTATGACTCCTCTATGACTCCTCTATGACTCCTCTATGACTCCTCTATGACTATGACTCCTCTATGACTCCTCTATGACTCCTCTATGACAGTATGACTCCACTATGAGTACTCTATGACAGTATGACTCCTCTATGACTCCTCTATGACACCTCTATGACTCCTCTATGACTCCTCTATGACTCCTCTATGACAGTATGACTCCTCTATGACTCCTCTGACTCCTCTATGACTACTCTATGACTCCCCTATGACTCCTCTATGACCTCTATGACTCCTCTAAGACTCCTCTATGACTCCTCTATGACTCCTCTATGACTCGTCTATGACAGTATGACTCCTCTATGACTCCTCTATGACTCCTCTATGAAAGAGTATGACTCCTCTATGACTCCTCTATGACTCCTCTATGACTCCTCTATGACTCCTCTATGACTCCTCTATGACTCCTCTATGACTCCTCTATGACTCCTCTATGACTCCTCTATGACTCCTCTATGACTCCTCTATGACAGTATGACTCCTCTATGACTCCTCTATGACTCCTCTATGACTCCTCTATGACTCCTCTATGACTCCTCTATGACTCCTCTATGACTCCTCTATGACTCCTCTATGACTCCTCTATGACTCCTCTATGACTCCTCTAAAAGAGTATGACTCCTCTATGACTCCTCTATGACTCCTCTTATGACAGTATCACTCCTTTTTTGACTCCTCTATGACTCCT
>NW_026913406.1:2500-4625 GCF_034315485.1 Pezoporus occidentalis
CTAACCCTAACCCTAACCCTAACCCATTTCTCCCCTGTAACTGTAACAAAGTGAGTGTAACACTATATATATAGATATATAGGAAAACACAGTAAATGTAACAAAGTGAGCAAAATAAAGCATGTTCAAGAGCATTCTAATGACCCACAGAGGTACTCAACCCTAACCCTAACCCTAACCCTAACCCTACACCTAACCCTAACCCATTTCTCCCCTGTAACTGTAACAAAGTGAGTGTAATACTATATGTATATATATATACAGGAAAACAGAGGAAACGTAACAAAGTGATCAAAATAAAACATGTTCAAGAGGATTCTAATGACCCACAGAGGTTCTCAACCCTAACCCTAACCCTAACCCTAACCCTAACCCTAACCTAACCCTAACCCTAACCCATTTCTCCCCTGTAACTTTAACAAAGTGAGTGTAATACTATATATATATATATATAGGAAAACAGAGTAAATGTAACAAAGTGAGCAAAATAAAGCATGTTCAAGAGCATTCTAATGACCCACAGAGGTACTCAACCCTAACCCTAACCCTAACCCTAACCCTAACACTAACCCTAACCCATTTCTCCCCTGTAACTGTAACAAAGTGAGTGTAATACTATATGTATATATATATACAGGAAAACAGAGTAAACGTAACAAAGTGAGCAAAATAAAACATGTTCAAGAGCATTCTAATGACCCACAGAGGTTCTCAACCCTAACCCTAACCCTAACACTAACCCTAACCCATTTCTCCCCTGTAACTGTAACAAAGTGAGTGTAATACTATATGTATATATATATACAGGAAAACAGAGGAAACGTAACAAAGTGAGCAAAATAAAACATGTTCAAGAGCATTCTAATGACCCACAGAGGTTCTCAACCCTAACCCTAACCCTAACCCTAACCCTAACCCTAACCCTAACCCTAACCCTAACCCATTTCTCCCCTGTAACTGTAACAAAGTGAGTGTAATACTATATGTATATATATATACAGGAAAACAGAGGAAACGTAACAAAGTGAGCAAAATAAAACATGTTCAAGAGCATTCTAATGACCCACAGAGGTTCTCAACCCTAACCCTAACCCTAACCCTAACCCTAACACTAACCCTAACCCATTTCTCCCCTGTAACTGTAACAAAGTGAGTGTAATACTATATGTATATATATATACAGGAAAACAGAGGAAACGTAACAAAGTGATCAAAATAAAGCATGTTCAAGAGGATTCTAATGACCCACAGAGGTTCTCAACCCTAACCCTAACCCTAACCCTAACCCTAACCCTAACCGTAAACCTAACCCTACCCCATTTCTCCCCTCTAACTGTAACAAAGCGAGTGTAATACTATATATCTAGATATATAGGAAAACACAGTAAAAGTAACAAAGTGAGCAAAATAAAGTATGTTCAAGAGCATTCTAATGACCCACAGAGGTTCTCAACCCCAACCCTAACCCTAACCCTAACCCTAACCCTAACCCATTTCTCCCCTGTAACTGTAACAAAGTGAGTGCAACACTATATATATAGATATATAGGAAAACACAGGAAATGTAACAAAGTGAGCAAAATAAAGCATGTTCAAGAGCATTCTAATGACCCACAGAGGTTCTCAACCCTAACCCTAACCCTAAACCTAACCCTAAACCTAACCCTAACCCTAACCCATTTCTCCCCTGTAACTGTAACAAAGTGAGTGTAATACTATATGTATATATATACAGGAAAACAGAGGAAACGTAACAAAGTGAGCAAAATAAAACATGTTCAAGAGGATTCTAATGACCCACAGAGGTTCTCAACACTAACCCTAACCCTAACCCTAACCCTAACCCTAACCCTAACCGTAAACCTAACCCTACCCCATTTCTCCCCTCTAACTGTAACAAAGCGAGTGTAATACTATATATCTAGATATATAGGAAAACACAGTAAACGTAACAAAGTGAGCAAAATAAAGTATGTTCAAGAGCATTCTAATGACCCACAGAGGTTCTCAACCCCAACCCTAACCCTAACCCTAACCCTAACCCATTTCTCCCCTGTAACTGTAACAAAGTGAGTGCAACAGTATATATATAGATATATAGGAAAACACAGTAAATGTAACAAAG
>NW_026913407.1:0-8980 GCF_034315485.1 Pezoporus occidentalis
CAGGAGGGAAAGCTTGTGCTGGACCTGTTCAGCACACAATCACCTTTACATTGGTGCATCCATCGTTGCTTTCACTGCTCCCTTTCATACAGGAAAAGCATTTGAATGGAATCAGTTCAGAGCCTGCTCTCTGCTGGCAGCAACACAGTCAGCACAGAATGAACAGTGGCATCTGCTCCCACAGCAGAAGAACCAGCAGGGAAAGCTAGTGCTGGGCCTCTTCAGCACACAGGCTGCTTTGCAACGGTGTCACCATCATTGCAGTCTCTCCTCGGTTTCATACCTAAAACTCCATTTGAATCCAAATTCTCAGCTGGTCGCTCTCAGTTGCCCAGCAGCACAGTGAGTACAGCACGAACGTTTGGCTTCTGCTCCCACAGCAGAAGAGCCAGGATTGAAAGCTTGTGCTGGACCTGTTCAGCACACAATCACCTTTACATTGGTGCATCCATCGTTGCTTTCACTGCTCCCTTTCATACAGGAAAAGCATTTGTGCTGCGCAGCAACACTGTCAGCACAGAATGAACAGTGGCATCTGCTCCCACAGCAGAAGAACCAGCAGGGAAAGCTAGTGCTGGGCCTCTTCAGCACACAGGCTGCTTTGCAACGGTGTCACCATCATTGCAGTCTCTCCTCGGTTTCATACCTAAAACTCCATTTGAATCCAAATTCTCAGCTGGTCGCTCTCAGTTGCCCAGCAGCACAGTGAGTACAGCACGAACGTTTGGCTTCTGCTCCCACAGCAGAAGAGCCAGGATTGAAAGCTTGTGCTGGACCTGTTCAGCACACAATCACCTTTACATTGGTGCATCCATCGTTGCTTTCACTGCTCCCTTTCATACAGGAAAAGCATTTGAATGGAATCAGTTCAGAGCCTGCTCTCTGCTGGCAGCAACACTGTCAGCACAGAAAGAACAGTGGCATCTGCTCCCACAGCAGAAGAACCAGCAGGGAAAGCTAGTGCTGGGCCTCTTCAGCACACAGGCTGCTTTGCAACGGTGTCACCATCATTGCAGTCTCTCCTCGGTTTCATACCTAAAACTCCATTTGAATCCAAATTCTCAGCTGGTCGCTTTCAGTTGCCCAGCAGCACAGTGAGTACAGCACGAACGTTTGGCTTCTGCTCCCACAGCAGAAGAGCCAGGATTGAAAGCTTGTGCTGGACCTGTTCAGCACACAATCACCTTTACATTGGTGCATCCATCGTTGCTTTCACTGCTCCCTTTCATACAGGAAAAGCATTTGAATGGAATCAGTTCAGAGCCTGCTCTCTGCTGCGCAGCAACACAGTCAGCACAGAAAGAACAGTGGCATCTGCTCCCACAGCAGAAGAACCAGCAGGGAAAGCTAGTGCTGGGCCTCTTCAGCACACAGGCTGCTTTGCAACGGTGTCACCATCATTGCAGTCTCTCCTCGGTTTCATACCTAAAACTCCATTTGAATCCAAATTCTCAGCTGGTCGCTTTCAGTTGCCCAGCAGCACAGTGAGTACAGCACGAACGTTTGGCTTCTGCTCCCACAGCAGAAGAGCCAGGATTGAAAGCTTGTGCTGGACCTGTTCAGCACACAATCACCTTTACATTGGTGCATCCATCGTTGCTTTCACTGCTCCCTTTCATACAGGAAAAGCATTTGAATGGAATCAGTTCAGAGCCTGCTCTCTGCTGCGCAGCAACACTGTCAGCACAGAATGAACAGTGGCATCTGCTCCCACAGCAGAAGAACCAGCAGGGAAAGCTAGTGCTGGGCCTCTTCAGCACACAGGCTGCTTTGCAACGGTGTCACCATCATTGCAGTCTCTCCTCGGTTTCATACCTAAAACTCCATTTGAATCCAAATTCTCAGCTGGTCGCTTTCAGTTGCCCAGCAGCACAGTGAGTACAGCACGAACGTTTGGCTTCTGCTCCCACAGCAGAAGAGCCAGGATTGAAAGCTTGTGCTGGACCTGTTCAGCACACAATCACCTTTAACTGTCAGCACAGAATGAACAGTGGCATCTGCTCCCACAGCAGAAGAACCAGCAGGGAAAGCTAGTGCTGGGCCTCTTCAGCACACAGGCTGCTTTGCAACGGTGTCACCATCATTGCAGTCTCTCCTCGGTTTCATACCTAAAACTCCATTTGAATCCAAATTCTCAGCTGGTCGCTTTCAGTTGCCCAGCAGCACAGTGAGTACAGCACGAACGTTTGGCTTCTGCTCCCACAGCAGAAGAGCCAGGATTGAAAGCTTGTGCTGGACCTGTTCAGCACACAATCACCTTTACATTGGTGCATCCATCGTTGCTTTCACTGCTCCCTTTCATACAGGAAAAGCATTTGAATGGAATCAGTTCAGAGCCTGCTCTCTGCTGCGCAGCAACACTGTCAGCACAGAATGAACAGTGGCATCTGCTCCCACAGCAGAAGAACCAGCAGGGAAAGCTAGTGCTGGGCCTCTTCAGCACACAGGCTGCTTTGCAACGGTGTCACCATCATTGCAGTCTCTCCTCGGTTTCATACCTAAAACTCCATTTGAATCCAAATTCTCAGCTGGTCGCTTTCAGTTGCCCAGCAGCACAGTGAGTACAGCACGAACGTTTGGCTTCTGCTCCCACAGCAGAAGAGCCAGGATTGAAAGCTTGTGCTGGACCTGTTCAGCACACAATCACCTTTACATTGGTGCATCCATCGTTGCTTTCACTGCTCCCTTTCATACAGGAAAAGCATTTGAATGGAATCAGTTCAGAGCCTGCTCTCTGCTGGCAGCAACACAGTCAGCACAGAAAGAACAGTGGCATCTGCTCCCACAGCAGAAGAACCAGCAGGGAAAGCTAGTGCTGGGCCTCTTCAGCACACAGGCTGCTTTGCAACGGTGTCACCATCATTGCAGTCTCTCCTCGGTTTCATACCTAAAACTCCATTTGAATCCAAATTCTCAGCTGGTCGCTTTCAGTTGCCCAGCAGCACAGTGAGTACAGCACGAACGTTTGGCTTCTGCTCCCACAGCAGAAGAGCCAGGATTGAAAGCTTGTGCTGGACCTGTTCAGCACACAATCACCTTTACATTGGTGCATCCATCGTTGCTTTCACTGCTCCCTTTCATACAGGAAAAGCATTTGAATGGAATCAGTTCAGAGCCTGCTCTCTGCTGGCAGCAACACAGTCAGCACAGAAAGAACAGTGGCATCTGCTCCCACAGCAGAAGAACCAGCAGGGAAAGCTAGTGCTGGGCCTCTTCAGCACACAGGCTGCTTTGCAACGGTGTCACCATCATTGCAGTCTCTCCTCGGTTTCATACCTAAAACTCCATTTGAATCCAAATTCTCAGCTGGTCGCTTTCAGTTGCCCAGCAGCACAGTGAGTACAGCACGAACGTTTGGCTTCTGCTCCCACAGCAGAAGAGCCAGGATTGAAAGCTTGTGCTGGACCTGTTCAGCACACAATCACCTTTACATTGGTGCATCCATCGTTGCTTTCACTGCTCCCTTTCATACAGGAAAAGCATTTGAATGGAATCAGTTCAGAGCCTGCTCTCTGCTGCGCAGCAACACTGTCAGCACAGAATGAACAGTGGCATCTGCTCCCACAGCAGAAGAACCAGCAGGGAAAGCTAGTGCTGGGCCTCTTCAGCACACAGGCTGCTTTGCAACGGTGTCACCATCATTGCAGTCTCTCCTCGGTTTCATACCTAAAACTCCATTTGAATCCAAATTCTCAGCTGGTCGCTTTCAGTTGCCCAGCAGCACAGTGAGTACAGCACGAACGTTTGGCTTCTGCTCCCACAGCAGAAGAGCCAGGATTGAAAGCTTGTGCTGGACCTGTTCAGCACACAATCACCTTTACATTGGTGCATCCATCGTTGCTTTCACTGCTCCCTTTCATACAGGAAAAGCATTTGAATGGAATCAGTTCAGAGCCTGCTCTCTGCTGGCAGCAACACAGTCAGCACAGAAAGAACAGTGGCATCTGCTCCCACAGCAGAAGAACCAGCAGGGAAAGCTAGTGCTGGGCCTCTTCAGCACACAGGCTGCTTTGCAACGGTGTCACCATCATTGCAGTCTCTCCTCGGTTTCATACCTAAAACTCCATTTGAATCCAAATTCTCAGCTGGTCGCTTTCAGTTGCCCAGCAGCACAGTGAGTACAGCACGAACGTTTGGCTTCTGCTCCCACAGCAGAAGAGCCAGGATTGAAAGCTTGTGCTGGACCTGTTCAGCACACAATCACCTTTACATTGGTGCATCCATCGTTGCTTTCACTGCTCCCTTTCATACAGGAAAAGCATTTGAATGGAATCAGTTCAGAGCCTGCTCTCTGCTGCGCAGCAACACTGTCAGCACAGAATGAACAGTGGCATCTGCTCCCACAGCAGAAGAACCAGCAGGGAAAGCTAGTGTGGGCCTCTTCAGCACACAGGCTGCTTTGCAACGGTGTCACCATCATTGCAGTCTCTCCTCGGTTTCATACCTAAAACTCCATTTGAATCCAAATTCTCAGCTGGTCGCTTTCAGTTGCCCAGCAGCACAGTGAGTACAGCACGAACGTTTGGCTTCTGCTCCCACAGCAGAAGAGCCAGGATTGAAAGCTTGTGCTGGACCTGTTCAGCACACAATCACCTTTACATTGGTGCATCCATCGTTGCTTTCACTGCTCCCTTTCATACAGGAAAAGCATTTGAATGGAATCAGTTCAGAGCCTGCTCTCTGCTGGCAGCAACACAGTCAGCACAGAAAGAACAGTGGCATCTGCTCCCACAGCAGAAGAACCAGCAGGGAAAGCTAGTGCTGGGCCTCTTCAGCACACAGGCTGCTTTGCAACGGTGTCACCATCATTGCAGTCTCTCCTCGGTTTCATACCTAAAACTCCATTTGAATCCAAATTCTCAGCTGGTCGCTTTCAGTTGCCCAGCAGCACAGTGAGTACAGCACGAACGTTTGGCTTCTGCTCCCACAGCAGAAGAGCCAGGATTGAAAGCTTGTGCTGGACCTGTTCAGCACACAATCACCTTTACATTGGTGCATCCATCGTTGCTTTCACTGCTCCCTTTCATACAGGAAAAGCATTTGAATGGAATCAGTTCAGAGCCTGCTCTCTGCTGCGCAGCAACACTGTCAGCACAGAATGAACAGTGGCATCTGCTCCCACAGCAGAAGAACCAGCAGGGAAAGCTAGTGCTGGGCCTCTTCAGCACACAGGCTGCTTTGCAACGGTGTCACCATCATTGCAGTCTCTCCTCGGTTTCATACCTAAAACTCCATTTGAATCCAAATTCTCAGCTGGTCGCTTTCAGTTGCCCAGCAGCACAGTGAGTACAGCACGAACGTTTGGCTTCTGCTCCCACAGCAGAAGAGCCAGGATTGAAAGCTTGTGCTGGACCTGTTCAGCACACAATCACCTTTACATTGGTGCATCCATCGTTGCTTTCACTGCTCCCTTTCATACAGGAAAAGCATTTGAATGGAATCAGTTCAGAGCCTGCTCTCTGCTGGCAGCAACACAGTCAGCACAGAAAGAACAGTGGCATCTGCTCCCACAGCAGAAGAACCAGCAGGGAAAGCTAGTGCTGGGCCTCTTCAGCACACAGGCTGCTTTGCAACGGTGTCACCATCATTGCAGTCTCTCCTCGGTTTCATACCTAAAACTCCATTTGAATCCAAATTCTCAGCTGGTCGCTTTCAGTTGCCCAGCAGCACAGTGAGTACAGCACGAACGTTTGGCTTCTGCTCCCACAGCAGAAGAGCCAGGATTGAAAGCTTGTGCTGGACCTGTTCAGCACACAATCACCTTTACATTGGTGCATCCATCGTTGCTTTCACTGCTCCCTTTCATACAGGAAAAGCATTTGAATGGAATCAGTTCAGAGCCTGCTCTCTGCTGGCAGCAACACAGTCAGCACAGAAAGAACAGTGGCATCTGCTCCCACAGCAGAAGAACCAGCAGGGAAAGCTAGTGCTGGGCCTCTTCAGCACACAGGCTGCTTTGCAACGGTGTCACCATCATTGCAGTCTCTCCTCGGTTTCATACCTAAAACTCCATTTGAATCCAAATTCTCAGCTGGTCGCTTTCAGTTGCCCAGCAGCACAGTGAGTACAGCACGAACGTTTGGCTTCTGCTCCCACAGCAGAAGAGCCAGGATTGAAAGCTTGTGCTGGACCTGTTCAGCACACAATCACCTTTACATTGGTGCATCCATCGTTGCTTTCACTGCTCCCTTTCATACAGGAAAAGCATTTGAATGGAATCAGTTCAGAGCCTGCTCTCTGCTGCGCAGCAACACTGTCAGCACAGAATGAACAGTGGCATCTGCTCCCACAGCAGAAGAACCAGCAGGGAAAGCTAGTGCTGGGCCTCTTCAGCACACAGGCTGCTTTGCAACGGTGTCACCATCATTGCAGTCTCTCCTCGGTTTCATACCTAAAACTCCATTTGAATCCAAATTCTCAGCTGGTCGCTTTCAGTTGCCCAGCAGCACAGTGAGTACAGCACGAACGTTTGGCTTCTGCTCCCACAGCAGAAGAGCCAGGATTGAAAGCTTGTGCTGGACCTGTTCAGCACACAATCACCTTTACATTGGTGCATCCATCGTTGCTTTCACTGCTCCCTTTCATACAGGAAAAGCATTTGAATGGAATCAGTTCAGAGCCTGCTCTCTGCTGGCAGCAACACAGTCAGCACAGAAAGAACAGTGGCATCTGCTCCCACAGCAGAAGAACCAGCAGGGAAAGCTAGTGCTGGGCCTCTTCAGCACACAGGCTGCTTTGCAACGGTGTCACCATCATTGCAGTCTCTCCTCGGTTTCATACCTAAAACTCCATTTGAATCCAAATTCTCAGCTGGTCGCTTTCAGCTGCCCAGCAGCACAGTGAGTACAGCACGAACGTTTGGCTTCTGCTCCCACAGCAGATGAGCCAGGAGGGAAAGCTTGTGCTGGACCTGTTCAGCACACAATCACCTTTACATTGGTGCATCCATCGTTGCTTTCACTGCTCCCTTTCATACAGGAAAAGCATTTGAATGGAATCAGTTCAGAGCCTGCTCTCTGCTGCGCAGCAACACTGTCAGCACAGAATGAACAGTGGCATCTGCTCCCACAGCAGAAGAACCAGCAGGGAAAGCTAGTGCTGGGCCTCTTCAGCACACAGGCTGCTTTGCAACGGTGTCACCATCATTGCAGTCTCTCCTCGGTTTCATACCTAAAACTCCATTTGAATCCAAATTCTCAGCTGGTCGCTTTCAGCTGCCCAGCAGCACAGTGAGTACAGCACGAACGTTTGGCTTCTGCTCCCACAGCAGATGAGCCAGGAGGGAAAGCTTGTGCTGGACCTGTTCAGCACACAATCACCTTTACATTGGTGCATCCATCGTTGCTTTCACTGCTCCCTTTCATACAGGAAAAGCATTTGAATGGAATCAGTTCAGAGCCTGCTCTCTGCTGCGCAGCAACACTGTCAGCACAGAATGAACAGTGGCATCTGCTCCCACAGCAGAAGAACCAGCAGGGAAAGCTAGTGCTGGGCCTCTTCAGCACACAGGCTGCTTTGCAACGGTGTCACCATCATTGCAGTCTCTCCTCGGTTTCATACCTAAAACTCCATTTGAATCCAAATTCTCAGCTGGTCGCTTTCAGTTGCCCAGCAGCACAGTGAGTACAGCACGAACGTTTGGCTTCTGCTCCCACAGCAGAAGAGCCAGGATTGAAAGCTTGTGCTGGACCTGTTCAGCACACAATCACCTTTACATTGGTGCATCCATCGTTGCTTTCACTGCTCCCTTTCATACAGGAAAAGCATTTGAATGGAATCAGTTCAGAGCCTGCTCTCTGCTGGCAGCAACACAGTCAGCACAGAAAGAACAGTGGCATCTGCTCCCACAGCAGAAGAACCAGCAGGGAAAGCTAGTGCTGGGCCTCTTCAGCACACAGGCTGCTTTGCAACGGTGTCACCATCATTGCAGTCTCTCCTCGGTTTCATACCTAAAACTCCATTTGAATCCAAATTCTCAGCTGGTCGCTTTCAGCTGCCCAGCAGCACAGTGAGTACAGCACGAACGTTTGGCTTCTGCTCCCACAGCAGAAGAGCCAGGATTGAAAGCTTGTGCTGGACCTGTTCAGCACACAATCACCTTTACATTGGTGCATCCATCGTTGCTTTCACTGCTCCCTTTCATACAGGAAAAGCATTTGAATGGAATCAGTTCAGAGCCTGCTCTCTGCTGCGCAGCAACACTGTCAGCACAGAATGAACAGTGGCATCTGCTCCCACAGCAGAAGAACCAGCAGGGAAAGCTAGTGCTGGGCCTCTTCAGCACACAGGCTGCTTTGCAACGGTGTCACCATCATTGCAGTCTCTCCTCGGTTTCATACCTAAAACTCCATTTGAATCCAAATTCTCAGCTGGTCGCTTTCAGTTGCCCAGCAGCACAGTGAGTACAGCACGAACGTTTGGCTTCTGCTCCCACAGCAGAAGAGCCAGGATTGAAAGCTTGTGCTGGACCTGTTCAGCACACAATCACCTTTACATTGGTGCATCCATCGTTGCTTTCACTGCTCCCTTTCATACAGGAAAAGCATTTGAATGGAATCAGTTCAGAGCCTGCTCTCTGCTGGCAGCAACACAGTCAGCACAGAAAGAACAGTGGCATCTGCTCCCACAGCAGAAGAACCAGCAGGGAAAGCTAGTGCTGGGCCTCTTCAGCACACAGGCTGCTTTGCAACGGTGTCACCATCATTGCAGTCTCTCCTCGGTTTCATACCTAAAACTCCATTTGAATCCAAATTCTCAGCTGGTCGCTTTCAGCTGCCCAGCAGCACAGTGAGTACAGCACGAACGTTTGGCTTCTGCTCCCACAGCAGATGAGCCAGGAGGGACTGTTCAGCACACAATCACCTTTACATTGGTGCATCCATCGTTGCTTTCACTGCTCCCTTTCATACAGGAAAAGCATTTGAATGGAATCAGTTCAGAGCCTGCTCTCTGCTGCGCAGCAACACTGTCAGCACAGAAA
>NW_026913408.1:0-12105 GCF_034315485.1 Pezoporus occidentalis
GGGAAGGGGCTGAGATTGGACTGGGATGGGGCTGAGATGGGACCGGGATGGGGCCGGGGTGGGGCTGAGATGGGACCGGGAAGGGACCGGGATGGGACCGGGATGGGGCCGGGATGGGGCCGGGAAGGGGCTCCCGGTGACGGCCCCGTTTCCCCCCTCCAGCCCCGCGGCGCTGAGCGGCCTCCGGGTGCTGCCCAGTGCCGAATGGGACCCGCGGCTCCAGCCCGTGCGGTGCTTCCTGAACCTCAGCACCAAGAGGAAGGAGTACTCGGAGCGGCGAATCATAGGGTACGGGGAGCTCCAACAGCCCGTGTCCCCCCCTCGTGATGGGTGACAGCCACCCCTTGGCCTCAGTGAGCACCCCTTGGCCTCAATGAGCACCCCTTGGCCTCAGTGAGCACCCCTTGGCCTCAGTGAGCACCCCTTGGCCTCAGTGAGCACCCCTTGGCCTCAATGAGCACCCCTTGGCCTCAGTGAGCACCCCTTGGCCTCAATGAGCACCATGGTTCAGCACCCATCCCTTTGCACTGGGTGATGCCCACCCCTTGGCTTCAACACCCATCGCTAGGCTTTGGCACCCGGTATCCCATCACTTTGGGATGGGTGATGAGCACCCCTGGTCTTAACACCCACCCGCTGGCGCTGGGTGATGACCACCCCTTGGCCTCACCACCTTGCGTTGCCCCCCCTTTGTGATGGGTGACGACCACCCCTTGGCCTCAACACCCATCCCTTGGCCTCAGTGCCCACCATGGTTCAACACCCACCCCTTTGTGATGGGTGACGACCACCCCTTGGCCTCAGGGCCCCCCCCTTGGCCTCAATGCCCACCCTTGACTTTGGTGCCCACCCCTTGGCCTCAATGCCCCCCATGGTTCAACACCCACCCCTTTGTGATGGGTGACGACCACCCCTTGGCCTCAGGGCCCCCCCCTTGCTCTCAATGCCCACCCTTGACTTTGGTGCCCATCCCTTGTCCTCAATGGCCACCATGGTTCAACACCCACCCCTTTGCGATGGGTGACGACCACCCCTTGCCCTCAGTGCCCCCCCCTTGTCCTCAATGCCCCCCATGGTTCAACACCCACCCCTTTGCGATGGGTGACGACCACCCCTTGGCCTCAGTGCCCCCCATGGTTCAACACCCACCCCTTTGCGATGGGTGACGACCACCCCATGCCCCCCCAGCTCACCCCCCCCACCCCGCAGGTACTCCATGCAGGAGATGTACGCCGTGGTGGCCAACGTGGAGGACTACAAGCACTTTGTGCCCTGGTGCAAGCGCTCGGTGGTGCTGGCGCGGCGCGCGGGGCACCTCAAGGCCCAGCTCGAGGTCGGCTTCCCCCCGGTGCTCGAGCGCTACACGTCCAGCGTCACCCTGGTGCGCCCGCACCTCGTCAAGGTGAGCCCCCGGCGCTATGGGGATGGCGGGGGGGGGTTCCCCCTATTGAACCCCCCCTCTTTGTGCCCCCGCCTCAGGCTGTTTGCACCGATGGGAAGCTCTTCAACCACTTGGAGACCAATTGGCGCTTCAGCCCCGGCATCCCCGGCTACCCGCGCACCAGCACCGTGGACTTCTCGGTGAGGTGATGGATGAGGGGGGGCTGATGAATCCTGACCCCCTCCCACACCCCAAAACACTAAACCCCATCCCCTTCCCCCCCCATCCCAAGATCTCCTTCGAGTTCCGCTCCCTCCTGCACTCCCAATTGGCCACCGTGTTCTTCGACGAGGTGGTCAAGCAGATGGTGGCCGCCTTCGAGCGCCGCGCGGCCGCCAGCTTCGGGCCCGAGACGCGCATCCCGCGGGAGCTCATGTGCCACGAGGTCCATCAGACGTGAGGGCGGCCCCGGGGCACGGACTGGGACTGGACCCCCCCCCAAGCTATTTATATGGGCACTGCTGCATCACCCCCATCCCGATGTGGGGGGGGGGGATGCTGAGAGCCCCCCTGGCCCCACGGCAGAGCCGGCGCTGGACTCCTTTGGTTTTAAGTGGTTTTAGTCCCGTTTTGGGCTTGATTGCATTGGTTTTGACCCCCTTTTTGGTTCATTTTTAGCTCCCGGGGGGGGGGGGTCGCTATGGAAGGGGTTTGGGGGGGGCACACGGGGGTAGGACCCTTCCTTCCTCCCTCTCCAGGAGCCATAGGGCAGGAGCCGGGCGCAGGAGGGACCCGGCCCCACGGCGCAGTTTGCACAAGGCACACGCACAGGGTTGGGGGGGAGGGGGGGGGGGGCCTCACGCTGCACCCCCACCCTCCCCCATCACCTTTCCCTCTCCTCCAGCACCCCCATAGGGGTGGCTTTGGGGGTGGGGGGCAATAAAGACTTATCCCAAGGGTGAGAGCAGCCTCGTGGTCCTCATTGGGGAGATGGGGGGGGGGTGGGCGGACACCGCATCTTTCCCCTCCCCCCATCGCCATCTCCCCCCCCCACCCCCCCAAATCCCACTGGGATTTGTTAATAAAAACATTTATTTTGCATTTTCTCGTTGTTTGTACAGAAGTGGCTGGGGGGGGAGGGGGGGGGGGGCGGGGGGGGGGAGGGGCATCAGACACAGTGGTTGGTGGGGGGGGGGAGGGGGGGGTCACACAAACACAGGGCGCAGCCGGGGGGGGGGAGGAGTGTTTCGAGTCCCTGCGTGGGGGGGGGGGGGGCACATTCATTCTGCTGCCCCCGGGGGGGCGCTGGGACAGAGGCTGGACTGAACCCTCTCAATGGGGAGGACGGGGGGGGGGACCCCAACGTTGGTGCCACCCCCCCACCCCCCAGCGCAGCAGCCAAAGGGGGGGGGGTCCCAGTGTGTGCGGGGCTGCCTCTGCCCCCCCCCTCCATCAGAGGGGACAGGAGCAAGGGGGGGACCCATGGTTGGGGGGGGGGGGTTCAGTGCTGAGTCCATCCCGGGCCCATCCCGGCAGCGTTCCCTGCGGAGCCGCGGCCCCGGCCCGGCCCTACCCCGCTTTGTAGCCCACGAGCTGCATGAGCCCCTTGGTGCTCATGGACTTGGGGCGCTCCAAGGGGAACCCCAGCGCCCGGCTCCAGATGAGCTGCGAGAGGACGCCCAGCGCCCGCGAGACGCCGAACAGCACCGTGTAGTAATTCATCTCCTTGAGGCCGTAGTACTGCGGGGAGCGGGCGTCAGCGCCGTGGCAATGGGGCGGCAACGGGGAGGCAATGGGGCAGCAATGGGGTCAGCGCAATGGGGCAGCAATGGGATCAGGGCAATAGGACAGCAATGGGTCAGCACAATGGGGCAGCAATGGGATCAGGGCAATGGGGCAGCAGTGGGGTCAGCGCAATAGGACAGCAATGGGTCAGCACAATGGGGCAGCAATGGGGTCAGCGCAATGGGGTCAGCACAATGGGGTCAGCGCAATGGGGTCAGCGCAATGGGGCAGCAATGGGGTCAGCGCAATGGGGTCAGCACAATGGGGCAGCAATGGGATCAGGGCAGTGGGGCAGCAGTGGGGTCAGCGCAATAGGACAGCAATGGGTCAACACAATGGGGCAGCAATGGGGTCAGCGCAATGGGGTCAGCGCAATGGGGCAGCAATGGGATCAGGGCAATGGGGCAGCAGTGGGGTCAGCGCAATAGTACAGCAATGGGTCAACACAATGGGGCAGTAATGGCGTAATAATGGAGCAGCAATGGGGCAGCAATGGGATCAGAGCCATGGGGCAGAAATGGGGGCAGCAATGGGGTCAGTGCCATGGGGCAGCAATGGGATCAGAGCCATGGGGCGAGAATGGGGTCAGCAATGGGGTCAATGCCATGGGGCAGCAAAGAGATCAGAGCCATGGGGCAGCAATGGGGTCAGTGCCATGGGGCAGCAAAGGGATCAGAGCCATGGGGCAGCAATGGGGTCAGTGCAATGGTGTCAATGCAATGGGGCAGCAATGGGGTCAGTGCTATGGGGCAGCAATGGGGTCAGTGCTATGGGGTAGCAATGGGGTCAGCACAATGGGGCAGCAATGGGGCAACACAATTGGGTAGCAACGGTGTCAGTGCCATGGGGCAGCAATGGGGTCAGCAAGGAAGCAGCAATGGGGTCAGTGCCATGGGGCAGGAATGGGGTCAGCAAGGAAGCAGCAATGGGGTCAGTGCCATGGGGCAGCAATGGGGTCAGCAAGGAAGCAGCAATAGGGTCAGTGCCATGGGGCAGCAATGGGGTCAGTGCCATGGGGCAGCCGGGAGCTCTCGGCCCCGCGCTGGGCTCACCTGCAGCAGGACCCCGCTGTGGGCGTCCACGTTGGGCCAGGGGTTCTTGGCCTTGCCCTGCTCCAGGAGCACGTTGGGGACGATCTTGTAGAGCTGCGCCACCAGCTTGAAGAGGGGGTCCTGGGGCAGGTGCTTGAGCGCGAACTCCCGCTGGCAGCTGTAGCGCGGGTCCGTCTTGCGCAGCACCGCGTGCCCGTAGCCCGGCACCACCTGCACGGAGCCGGGCCCAGAGCTCAGCCCCTTCCGCTGCACCCAATGCTCCAGGGCTGGCCTTGAGCACGGGCTGGGATGGAGCATCCCCACCTCCACCACCCAACCCATCCCAGTCCTTCACCCATTGCTCCATCACCCATTGCTCCATCACCCATTGCTCCATCGCTTCCGCTGCACCAGGATGCTCCAGGGCTGGCCTTGAGCATGGGCTGGGATGGAGCATCCCCACCTCCACCACCCAACCCACCCCAGTCCTTCACCCATTGCTCCATCACCTCCGTTGCACCAGGATGCTCCAGGGCTGGACTTGAGCATGACCTGGGATGGAGCATCCCCACCTCCACCATCCAACCCATCCCAGTCCATCACCCATTGCTCCATCACCTCCGCTGCACCCGGATGCTCCAGGGCTGGCCTTGAGCATGGGCTGGGATGGAGCATCCCCACCTCCACCACCCAACCCATCCCAGTCCGTCACCCATTGCTCCATCACCCATTGCTCCATCACCCATTGCTCCATCACCGCCGCTGCACCCGGATGCTCCAGGGCTGGCCTTGAGCACAGTCGGGGATGGAGCATCCCAACCTCCTCCATCCAACCCATCCCAGTCCATCACCCATTGCTCCATCACCCCTTGCCCCATGGCTCCAGCATCCCTGTAGCCCCCCTTCAGCCACTGGAAGCTGCTCTTCCCCAACGCAGCTCCTATGGGAGCCGCTCCAGCCCCTGCTCGTCCTCGTGGCCTCCTCTGGCCGCGCTCCAGCGGCTCCGTGCCCTGGCGCTGAGCTCACCCCGCGGCGCTGGGCTCACCCTGCCCGAGTTGAGCGTGTTCCAGATGAACTCCCGCAGCTTCTCATCCGACACCTCCTTGCCCAGCTCCTTCTGCAGGTCCGTCAGCCAGAGCAGCACCTCCTGTGGGGCAGGGCGGGGTGGGAGGCTCAGCACCGCGCGCCCAACGGGACGGATGGGGGGCACGCGGGCAGCGCTCACCTGATTGGCGAGGCCGTGCAGGGGCCCTGCCAGCCCGTTCATGGCGGCGGCGAAGGCGAGGTAGGGGTCGGACAAGGCGCTGCCGACCAAGTGGCTGGTGTGGGCGCTCACGTTCCCCCCCTCATGGTCACTGCAGGGCCGAGGAGGCAGCATCAGGTCCCCCCCTCCCGTTTATCACCACGGGGCCACGGCGATGCCACCGCCGCCCCATAGCCCCCGGCCCCGCACCTGTGGATGGTGAGGTAGAGGCGCATGAGCTCGATGAACTGGGGCTCGCTGTAGCCCAGCATGTTGGCGAAGTTGTGGGACCAGTCGAGGTTGGGGTCGATGGCGCCGATGCTGCTGCCCTCGCGGTACAGGTTGCGGTAGATCTTGGCGGCCACGCACGGCAGCTTCGCAATGAGGTCCATGGCGTCCTCGTAGACAAACTGAGGCGGAGCAATGAAACCAGGACCTCCCCCCCCCCCCCCACCCCCGGCACCCCATCACGGTGGGGTCCTCACCCCCCCCACCCCATTACCTCCCAGTACTTGGCGCGATGGACGCCCTCGCCATAGGCTCGGGCGAACTTGCTCTCGCTGTTGAGCGCGGTGATGGCGGCGCTCAGCTGGGACATGGGGTGCAGGTTGGTGGGGAAGTTGTCCAGCATGGTCACCACGTGCGACGGCAGCGCCGCCCGCCGGGCCCATTCCCGAGACACCCAGGTCACCTGCAACGGGGACGCGGGGCTGAGCCGGCGGCGGTGGCGCCGGTGCCGGCATCGCCGGTGCCCGCGGTGTCACCGTGGCGGTACCTGCTCCTGCGTGGGTATCTCCCCGGTCACCAGCAGCCAGAAGAGCCCCTCGGGCAGCGGCTCCTCGCCCCCCGCGGCTTTGGGCAGCAGCTTCTGGCACTCGGGGATGCTGTACCCGCGGAAGCGGATGCCCTGCGGAGCGCGGTGCGAGCGTGAGCCCCCCCCGGGCCGCGATGCCGCCGGCACCGAGCGGGGCAGGACCCGGCCCTACCTCATCGGGATCCAGCACCGAGGTCTCGTAGATCAGCCCCTTCATGCCCCTCATCCCGCCGTACACCTGCGCATGGGGCCCGTGTTACCGGCTGCGGTGACACCGGTGCGGCGCATCCCCCACCGCCCGCCCCCCCCCCCCCCCGCTCCGGTCTCACCATATCCACCGTGATCTGGCCGATGGCCGTGCTGCCGTGCTGCTGCTTGAAGCTCTTGATCTTCGCCTGCTCCTTGGGGATCATGGAGGCCAGGACATCCTTGAGGTTCTGGGGAGCAGGGAGCGGGGCTGAGGACCCGGTACCGGTGGGGCTGGAGCCGCCCCCCACATCACCACCACCGGGGGCCCCCGCTCTTACCGTGGCGGCGCTGGCGCGGCGGGCGGCCAAGAGGACGCACGGGGGGTTCTATGGGAGAGCAGGAGCCGGTGTTACCGGTAGGGCCGTGCCAAGGCGGAAGCGCTGCGGTTCCCTGCGGCAGGGCCGGGGAAGCCGAGCTTTGTTCCTCCACCCACGGGGATTCCGCCCGGATGCGGGCGGGAAGCAGCAGCCGCCGGGAGCCGCATCCATGGCCCGGTACCGGTACAACGGGAACGGAGGGGAGGGATTGGGGGGGGGGGGGGGGGGTCCGACACCGGTGGCTGCGCCGCGGCCCCCCCCCGCCCGCTACGGGCAGGACCAACGGAGGCGGCAGCGGGAAGCCCAAGGTCAAGGCGGCCGCAGGCACCGGTGTCAGCGCTCCGGGCCCGAGGTGCCGCGGGCTCAAGGTCACAGCGCGCCGGTGACACCGGTGACAGCGGGGCCGAAGGGAGGGGGATGACGGCGCGGACCGGAGGGTGCCCCCCCCCCTCCCAAAGCGTGACCGAGGCCAAGTGGGGCATCAGCGGGGCCCAAAATAACGCCCGGTCGATACCGACACCGCAGCGCCCGTTACGAAACGCGGGGCCGCGGCCAACGCGGACGTGGGGGGGGGGAGGAACCGGGACAGGCCCTGCCCGGCACCGGCGTCCGGTTCTTCCCCCCCCCCCCCCCCAGCACAGCCCCGGCCCGGTGGGGCCGTGACCCCACTGCCCTCTAATAGAAGGGGACAACGGAGAGGGGGGGAGGGACCCCCCCAGTTCTACCCGAGGCCCTACCGGTGCCCCCCCCCCTTTCATTCGTTAACGGCCGCGGTGCCCACCACGTGCAGCCGCTGCGGTCCCCCCTCTCCAACGGCCCCTTTAAGGCCGCGCACGCCCCCCCCCCCCCCCCCCGCATTGCCCCTTTAAGAGCCGGTGCCGTGCCCGTGTCGTGTCCCCCCCCCCCCCCCCATCGCCCGTTTAAGGCGCGGCCGGGCCGGGCGCGCTCACCTTGGGCCCGCGGAGGCGCGCGGCCGCGCGGGTACCGGCGGCGAGGAGCGTCATGGCGGGAACGGGCGGCACCGGGCGGGGCGGGGCCGGGAGCGGGCGCGGGGCCGGGAGCGAGCGGCGGCGGCGGCGGCGGCGGCGGCCGAGGGGGTCCTTAGCGGCGGGCGGGGCGGGGCGCGGCGCCGCGGGGGTCATTAGCATAGCCACGCCCTTCGCCACGCCCCGCCCGGTGCAGAGCCGCTCCCCGTTGGCTGGTCGTCGCGGCGAGGGGCGGGGCTATGCAAATGAGGCGGCGCGGGTAGGGGGGCCCCGGCTGTAGGTGTCCGCAGCGTTCGCCTGATCGTGGCCTTGAGGTGGGGTGAGGCGGAGCCCCGCCCCTCCCGCGTGACGTCACCGCCGGCACCCCCCGTGACGTCACACCGCTGCGTCACCCGCCCCGGGAGCGACGTCCCCATCCCGGGGCCGCTCCGGTCGCGGTGTTGGGGGCGGCCCCGCGACGTCACCGGGCACCGGGCCACGTGCTATGAGGTCATAGGGGGTCCGTGACGTCACCCCGCTGCCGGCCACCGGGGGCCCGGGGTCACCGGGAGCCATTGCTTCAGCTCTGCGGTGACGTCAGCGCGGGGGCGTGGCCACTGCTGACCGACCCCGCTGACCCCAGGACATTGCCCCGGTGACGGTGACACAAGGACACGGGAACAGTGACACCGGAGCAGGGCTGACACCGGGTGACACCGGGTGACACATGGTGCCATGGGTGACACCGGGTGACATGGTGCCATGGGTGACACCGGGTGACACCGGGTGACATGGTGCCATGGGTGACACCGCATGACATGGTGCCATGGGTGACACAGGATGACATGGTGCCATGGGTGACACCGGGTGACATGGTGCCATGGGTGACACCGGGTGACACCGGGTGACATGGTGCCATGGGTGACACCGGATGACATGGTGCCATGGGTGACACCGGGTGACATGGTGCCATGGGTGACACCGGATGACATGGTGCCATGGGTGACACATGGGACCACGGGTGACACCAGGTGACATGGTGCCAGGGGTGACACTGGCTGATGGGGGACACATGGGACCATGGGTGACACTGGGTGACGCGGGACACATGGGACCATGGGTGACACTGGGTGATAAGAGACACCTGGGACCATGAGTGACACACGGCGATGGGTGACATGGTGCCATGAGTGACACATGGGACCATGGGTGACACTGGGTGATGGGGGACACATGGGACCATGGGTGACACATGGCAATGGGTGACATGGTGCCATGGGTGACACTGGGTGATGGGTGACACATGGGACCATGGGTGACACTGGGTGATGGGGGACACATGGGACCATGGGTGACACATGGCAATGGGTGACATGGTGCCATGGGTGACACTGGGTGATGGGGGACACATGGGACCATGGGTGACACACAGCGATGGGTGCCATGGGTGACACCAGGTGACGGGTGCCATGGCGCCATGGGCTGACCAGCGCCTGTCAGGAGCCACCCCCACCCCAAGGCCAGCCCATGGCCGGTGGCCCCACACACGTGGGGCCTCGTGGTTGTCACCAGCGCCTCCCGGCCCCACCACCCCGCACACACCGGAGCCGGACCTGCCCTCACTTGGGCCCACGGCACGGGCACCGCGCGGCCCCTTTATTGCCAGCAGCACGGAAGGGGGGGCCCAAAGCCGGTCCCGGTGCCCCCCCGGCAGCAGCAGGTCCATGGCTGGCAGTTGTCCCACTGGAATGTCCTGGCTGGAGCAGGGCCACGGCCCCGGTGCTCCCCACTCCACACGGGCACAATAAACAGGCCAAGAGCACCGGAGGGGGTGAGGCTGCGGCGGCGGCTCCGGTGCCGCCGTGTGCCCCGGTGCCTCCCGGTGGGGACGAGGTGGAGCAAGAGGTAGAGGCCGTGGCGGTGGCGCGGAGCCCGTGCCCGGTCACAGTTCATCGTGCGGGATGTGCAGCGCGTGGTCACACAGGTCTGCGGGGCCAAGGGACAGCACCATGGCACCGGGAGCACGGGCTCAGCACCACGCCGCGGGCACCGAGCGCGGCACAAAGGTTACGGCACGGCCTGACCCCGGTGTTTGCGAGCTGGAAATAGCCCTGCGGGAAGGGAGCTGCCGCGGGCGGGCACCCAGCCAGGGGAGCAGCAGCCAAACCCAGCCCCAGCCGCTCTGGGGCTGCCCCATTGGGGTGAGGGGGTTTGGGGGGGGGGGGTGTCCCTGAAGCCTGAACCGTGCTCTGGAGGGGGGAATGGACCCCAGGGCTCACCCGTGCGCTTGCTGCAGAGCCGGTCCTTGACGTTGTCGGCCTCGTGGGAGAGGAACTCGATGAGTTCATCCTCGTACTCCTCCGCGATGCTCTCGCACTGCAATGGGAGCCGCTATGGGTCAGAGCCGGGTCCTGCAGCAGGCTCCAGCCCCACGGAGCTGCCGGGGGGGGCCAAGCTCAGCCCCGGACCCACCGCGAACTTGAGGCTGGAAGCCACGTCCCCATCGATGGTGACGCCGGAGAGCTCCAGCTTGGTGCCGTCGCGGGAGAGCACCCGCACGTAGCTCTTGCGCTGGGTGCCCGGGTCCAGCTGCTCCCCGTATTCCTTCATCTTCTCGCACACCCGCTCCAGCAGCTCCGTCAGATGCGCCTCGGAGCGGGCGTAGGGAACCTGCGGCAGCGGGAGCAGGCTTTGGAATGGGGCAGATGGGCCCAGGGCTGGAGCAGCTCCCATAGGAGCCAGGCTGGGAACACTGGGGCTGGAGGAGAGCAGCTTCCAGTGCCTGAAGGGAGCTACAAGGATGCTGGGGAGGGACCTGCAGCAAGGACTGGAGCGATGGGACAGGGGGTGATGGGTTCAGAGGGGAACAGGG
The DNA here is from genome assembly GCF_034315485.1 of Pezoporus occidentalis. Classification (NCBI taxonomy): domain Eukaryota; kingdom Metazoa; phylum Chordata; class Aves; order Psittaciformes; family Psittacidae; genus Pezoporus; species Pezoporus occidentalis. Next base: position 10,658 of record NW_026913408.1, read on the forward strand.
GGAGTTCAGGTTGGATACAAGGCAGAAGCTCTTCAGTGTGAGGGTGCTGGGGCACTGGGATGGGTTGAACGGAGGAGGTTTGGATGCTCCATCGCTGGCAGTGCTCAGGAACAGGGCTTGGAGCAGCCGGGCCATGGCTCACCTCCACCACGGACTGGCTGCCGTCGGGGTTGATCCGGAACGAGCCCATCTGGATGGTTTTCCTGGGATCCACCTGGGCGATCTCCCACTCCAGCTCATCCACCAGTGCCCGGCACGCTGCGGGACAGCGCAGTCAATGGCACTGCCTGGCCCTGGACCCATCCCGACCACCCCATCCCATCCCATCCCTTCCCACCCCATCCATCCCATCCATCCCATCCCATCCCTTCCCACCCCATCCATCCCATCCCATCCCTACCATCCCATCAATCCCACCCCACCCCTTCCCACCTCCGCAGTGCAGGTCCTGGCTCCGGCGGGCACAGGCCATGGGCAGCAGCAGAGCCGCAGCCAGGCCCAGGCAGAGCGCGGGCAGGATGTGGCCCCTCATCCTCAGGGGTGACCTGCGGGCACGGGCGGCTCCAGTGCTGCTCGGGGGCCTCAATGAAGGGCTGAGTCCAGCCCCCTATGGAGCCCCCCCATGGACAGGATCAAACCCGTTTCCCCTATGGAGCCCCCCCATGGACAGGATCAAACCCGTTTCCCCTATGGAGCCCCCCCATGGACAGGATCAAACCCATTCCCCCTATGGAGCCCCCCATGGACAGGATCAAACCCAGCCCCCTATGGAGCCCCCCCATGGACAGGATCAAACCCGTTTCCCCTATGGAGCCCCCCCATGGACAGGATCAAACCCAGACCCCTATGGAGCCCCCTCCCCTATAGGATCAAACCCACTCCCCCTATGAAGCCCCTCCCTATAGGATCAGACCCATTCCCCTATGGAGCCCCCTCCCCTATAGGCTCAGACCCACACCCCCTATGGAGCCCCCTCCCCTATAGGCTCAGACCCACACCCCTATGGGGCCCCTTCCCTATAGGCTCAGACCCACACCCCCTATGGGGCCCCTTCCCTATAGGCTCAGACCCACACCCCTATGGAGCCCCTTCCCTATAGGCTCAGACCCACACCCCCTATGGGGCCCCTTCCCTACCGGGTCCCGTTCGCAGCCCCCTCTGGAGCCCGTTCCGAGCCCCCCCCCCCCCAGGGCCTTGCCCGGAGCCGCGGGCCCGGCCGAGCCCCCCGCACCGCTCCGCGCCGCTCTCCCGCCCCCCGCCACGGCTCCTGCCCCGGGGCTGCCCTCGGCACCGCCTGTCCCGGCCCTCCCCGTCCGCCCGCCCCGCAGAGGGCGAGGCCGCTCGGAGCAGGCGGCGGAGGAACCGGGCGGGGCGGCGGAACCGGCAGGACCGGTTCAGGCCGCTCCGAGGCCCGCGGCGGGGCTGTCCCGGGCGCAGGCAGCGCTAAG
>NW_026913409.1:2500-5000 GCF_034315485.1 Pezoporus occidentalis
TAACAAAGTGAGCAAAATAAAGCATGTTCAAGAGCATTCTAATGACCCACAGAGGTACTCAACCCTAACCCTAACCCTAACCCTAACCCTAACACTAACCCTAACCCATTTCTCCCCTGTAACTGTAACAAAGTGAGTGTAATACTATATGTATATATATATACAGGAAAACAGAGGAAACGTAACAAAGTGAGCAAAATAAAACATGTTCAAGAGCATTCTAATGACCCACAGAGGTCAACCCTAACCCTAACCCTAACCCTAACCCTAACCCTAACCCTAACCCTAACCCTAAACCTAACCCTAACCCTAACCCATTTCTCCCCTGTAACTGTAACAAAGTGAGTGTAATACTATATGTATATATATATACAGGAAAACAGAGGAAACGTAACAAAGTGATCAAAATAAAGCATGTTCAAGAGGATTCTAATGACCCACAGAGGTTCTCAACCCTAACCCTAACCCTAACCCTAACCCTAACCCTAACCCTAACCCTAACCGTAAACCTAACCCTACCCCATTTCTCCCCTCTAACTGTAACAAAGCGAGTGTAATACTATATATCTAGATATATAGGAAAACACAGTAAACGTAACAAAGTGAGCAAAATAAAGTATGTTCAAGAGCATTCTAATGACCCACAGAGGTTCTCAACCCCAACCCTAACCCTAACCCTAACCCTAACCCTAACCCATTTCTCCCCTGTAACTGTAACAAAGTGAGTGCAACACTATATATATAGATATATAGGAAAACACAGTAAATGTAACAAAGTGAGCAAAATAAAGCATGTTCAAGAGCATTCTAATGACCCACAGAGGTACTCAACCCTAACCCTAACCCTAACCCTAACACTAACCCTAACCCATTTCTCCCCTGTAACTGTAACAAAGTGAGTGTAATACTATATGTATATATATATACAGGAAAACAGAGGAAACGTAACAAAGTGAGCAAAATAAAACATGTTCAAGAGCATTCTAATGACCCACAGAGGTTCTCAACCCTAACCCTAACCCTAACCCTAACCCTAACCCTAACCCTAACCCTAAACCTAACCCTAACCCTAACCCATTTCTCCCCTGTAACTGTAACAAAGTGAGTGTAATACTATATGTATATATATATACAGGAAAACAGAGGAAACGTAACAAAGTGATCAAAATAAAGCATGTTCAAGAGGATTCTAATGACCCACAGAGGTTCTCAACCCTAACCCTAACCCTAACCCTAACCCTAACCCTAACCCTAACCGTAAACCTAACCCTACCCCATTTCTCCCCTCTAACTGTAACAAAGCGAGTGTAATACTATATATCTAGATATATAGGAAAACACAGTAAACGTAACAAAGTGAGCAAAATAAAGTATGTTCAAGAGCATTCTAATGACCCACAGAGGTTCTCAACCCCAACCCTAACCCTAACCCTAACCCTAACCCTAACCCATTTCTCCCCTGTAACTGTAACAAAGTGAGTGCAACACTATATATATAGATATATAGGAAAACACAGTAAATGTAACAAAGTGAGCAAAATAAAGCATGTTCAAGAGCATTCTAATGACCCACAGAGGTACTCAACCCTAACCCTAACCCTAACCCTAACCCTAACACTAACCCTAACCCATTTCTCCCCTGTAACTGTAACAAAGTGAGTGTAATACTATATGTATATATATATACAGGAAAACAGAGGAAACGTAACAAAGTGAGCAAAATAAAACATGTTCAAGAGCATTCTAATGACCCACAGAGGTTCTAACCCTAACCCTAACCCTAACCCTAACCCTAACCCTAACCCTAACCCTAACCCTAACCCTAACCCATTTCTCCCCTGTAACTGTAACAAAGTGAGTGTAATACTATATGTATATATATATACAGGAAAACAGAGGAAACGTAACAAAGTGATCAAAATAAAGCATGTTCAAGAGGATTCTAATGACCCACAGAGGTTCTCAACCCTAACCCTAACCCTAACCCTAACCCTAACCCTAACCGTAAACCTAACCCTACCCCATTTCTCCCCTCTAACTGTAACAAAGCGAGTGTAATACTATATATCTAGATATATAGGAAAACACAGTAAACGTAACAAAGTGAGCAAAATAAAGTATGTTCAAGAGCATTCTAATGACCCACAGAGGTTCTCAACCCCAACCCTAACCCTAACCCTAACCCTAACCCTAACCCATTTCTCCCCTGTAACTGTAACAAAGTGAGTGCAATACTATATATATATATATATAGGAAAACACAGTAAATGTAACAAAGTGAGCAAAATAAAGCATGTTCAAGAGCATTCTAATGACCCACAGAGGTACTCTAACCCTAACCCTAACCCTAACCCTAAACCTAACCCTAACCCTAACCCATTTCTCCCCTGTAACTGTAACAAAGTGAGTGTAATACTATATGTATATATATATACAGGAAAACAGAGGAAACGTAACAAAGTGATCAAAATAAAGCATGTTCAAGAGGATTCTAATGACC
>NW_026913409.1:10000-16933 GCF_034315485.1 Pezoporus occidentalis
TGTAATACTATATATATAGATATATAGGAAAACACAGTAAACGTAACAAAGTGAGCAAAATAAAGTATGTCCAAGAGCATTCTAATGACCCACAGAGGTTCTCAACCCCAACCCTAACCCTAACCCTAACCCTAACCCTAACCCATTTCTCCCCTGTAACTGTAACAAAGTGAGTGCAACACTATATATATAGATATATAGGAAAACACAGTAAATGTAACAAAGTGAGCAAAATAAAGCATGTTCAAGAGCATTCTAATGACCCACAGAGGTACTCAACCCTAACCCTAACCCTAACCCTAACCCTAACACTAACCCTAACCCATTTCTCCCCTGTAACTGTAACAAAGTGAGTGTAATACTATATGTATATATATATACAGGAAAACAGAGGAAACGTAACAAAGTGAGCAAAATAAAACATGTTCAAGAGCATTCTAATGACCCACAGAGGTTCTCAACCCTAACCCTAACCCTAACCCTAACCCTAACCCTAACCCTAAACCTAACCCTAACCCTAACCCATTTCTCCCCTGTAACTGTAACAAAGTGAGTGTAATACTATATGTATATATATATACAGGAAAACAGAGGAAACGTAACAAAGTGATCAAAATAAAGCATGTTCAAGAGGATTCTAATGACCCACAGAGGTTCTCAACCCTAACCCTAACCCTAACCCTAACCCTAACCCTAACCGTAAACCTAACCCTACCCCATTTCTCCCCTCTAACTGTAACAAAGCGAGTGTAATACTATATATCTAGATATATAGGAAAACACAGTAAACGTAACAAAGTGAGCAAAATAAAGTATGTTCAAGAGCATTCTAATGACCCACAGAGGTTCTCAACCCCAACCCTAACCCTAACCCTAACCCTAACCCTAACCCATTTCTCCCCTGTAACTGTAACAAAGTGAGTGCAACACTATATATATAGATATATAGGAAAACACAGTAAATGTAACAAAGTGAGCAAAATAAAGCATGTTCAAGAGCATTCTAATGACCCACAGAGGTACTCAACCCTAACCCTAACCCTAACCCTAACCCTAACACTAACCCTAACCCATTTCTCCCCTGTAACTGTAACAAAGTGAGTGTAATACTATATGTATATATATATACAGGAAAACAGAGGAAACGTAACAAAGTGAGCAAAATAAAACATGTTCAAGAGCATTCTAATGACCCACAGAGGTTCTCAACCCTAACCCTAACCCTAACCCTAACCCTAACCCTAACCCTAAACCTAACCCTAACCCATTTCTCCCCTGTAACTGTAACAAAGTGAGTGTAATACTATATGTATATATATATACAGGAAAACAGAGGAAACGTAACAAAGTGATCAAAATAAAGCATGTTCAAGAGGATTCTAATGACCCACAGAGGTTCTCAACCCTAACCCTAACCCTAACCCTAACCCTAACCCTAACCGTAAACCTAACCCTACCCCATTTCTCCCCTCTAACTGTAACAAAGCGAGTGTAATACTATATATATAGATATATAGGAAAACACAGTAAACGTAACAAAGTGAGCAAAATAAAGTATGTTCAAGAGCATTCTAATGACCCACAGAGGTTCACAACCCTAACCCTAACCCTAACCCTAACCCTAACCCTAACCCATTTCTCCCCTGTAACTGTAACAAAGTGAGTGCAACACTATATATATAGATATATAGGAAAACACAGTAAATGTAACAAAGTGAGCAAAATAAAGCATGTTCAAGAGCATTCTAATGACCCACAGAGGTACTCAACCCTAACCCTAACCCTAACCCTAACCCTAACCCTAACCCTAACCCATTTCTCCCCTGTAACTGTAACAAAGTGAGTGTAATACTATATGTATATATATATACAGGAAAACAGAGGAAACGTAACAAAGTGAGCAAAATAAAGCATGTTCAAGAGCATTCTAATGACCCACAGAGGTAGTCAACCCTAACCCTAACCCTAACCCTAACCCTAACCCTAACCCTAAACCTAACCCTAACCCTAACCCATTTCTCCCCTGTAACTGTAACAAAGTGAGTGTAATACTATATGTATATATATATACAGGAAAACAGAGGAAACGTAACAAAGTGATCAAAATAAAGCATGTTCAAGAGCATTCTAATGACCCACAGAGGTTCTCAACCCTAACCCTAACCCTAACCCTAACCCTAACCCTAAACCTAACCCTAACCCTAACCCATTTCTCCCCTGTAACTGTAACAAAGTGAGTGTAATACTATATGTATATATATATACAGGAAAACAGAGGAAACGTAACAAAGTGATCAAAATAAAGCATGTTCAAGAGGATTCTAATGACCCACAGAGGTCCTCAACCCTAACCCTAACCCTAACCCTAACCCTAACCCTAACCCTAACCCTAACCGTAAACCTAACCCTACCCCATTTCTCCCCTCTAACTGTAACAAAGCGAGTGTAATACTATATATATAGATATATAGGAAAACACAGTAAACGTAACAAAGTGAGCAAAATAAAGTATGTTCAAGAGCATTCTAATGACCCACAGAGGTTCTCAACCCTAACCCTAACCCTAACCCTAACCCTAACCCTAACCCTAACCCATTTCTCCCCTGTAACTGTAACAAAGTGAGTGCAACACTATATATATAGATATATAGGAAAACACAGTAAATGTAACAAAGTGAGCAAAATAAAGCATGTTCAAGAGCATTCTAATGACCCACAGAGGTACTCAACCCTAACCCTAACCCTAACCCTAACCCTAACACTAACCCTAACCCATTTCTCCCCTGTAACTGTAACAAAGTGAGTGTAATACTATATGTATATATATATACAGGAAAACAGAGGAAACGTAACAAAGTGAGCAAAATAAAACATGTTCAAGAGCATTCTAATGACCCACAGAGGTTCTCAACCCTAACCCTAACCCTAACCCTAACCCTAAAACCTAACCCTAACCCTAACCCATTTCTCCCCTGTAACTGTAACAAAGTGAGTGTAATACTATATGTATATATATATACAGGAAAACAGAGGAAACGTAACAAAGTGATCAAAATAAAGCATGTTCAAGAGGATTCTAATGACCCACAGAGGTTCTCAACCCTAACCCTAACCCTAACCCTAACCCTAACCCTAACCCATTTCTCCCCTGTAACTGTAACAAAGTGAGTGCAACACTATATATATAGATATATAGGAAAACACAGTAAATGTAACAAAGTGAGCAAAATAAAGCATGTTCAAGAGCATTCTAATGACCCACAGAGGTACTCAACCCTAACCCTAACCCTAACCCTAACCCTAACACTAACCCTAAACCATTTCTCCCCTGTAACTGTAACAAAGTGAGTTTAATACTACATATATAGACATATAGGAAAACACAGTAAACGTAACAAAGTGAGCAAAATAAAACATGTTCAAGAGCATTCTAATGACCCACAGAGGTTCTCAACCCCAACCCTAACCCTAACCCTTACCCTAACCCTAACCTAACCCTAACCCTAACCCATTTCTCCCCTGTAACTGTAACAAAGTGAGTGTAATACTATATGTATATATATATACAGGAAAACAGAGGAAACGTAACAAAGTGAGCAAAATAAAGCATGTTCAAGAGCATTCTAATGACCCACAGAGGTCAACCCAACCCTAACCCTAACCCTAACCCTAACCCTAACACTAACCCTAACCCATTTCTCCCCTGTAACTGTAACAAAGTGAGTGTAATACTATATGTATATATATATACAGGAAAACAGAGGAAACGTAACAAAGTGAGCAAAATAAAACATGTTCAAGAGCATTCTAATGACCCACAGAGGTTCTCAACCCTAACCCTAACCCTAACCCTAACCCTAACCCTAACCCTAAACCTAACCCTAACCCTAACCCATTTCTCCCCTGTAACTGTAACAAAGTGAGTGTAATACTATATGTATATATATATACAGGAAAACACAGGAAACGTAACAAAGTGATCAAAATAAAGCATGTTCAAGAGGATTCTAATGACCCACAGAGGTTCTCAACCCTAACCCTAACCCTAACCCTAACCCTAACCGTAAACCTAACCCTACCCCATTTCTCCCCTCTAACTGTAACAAAGCGAGTGTAATACTATATATATAGATATATAGGAAAACACAGTAAACGTAACAAAGTGAGCAAAATAAAGTATGTTCAAGAGCATTCTAATGACCCACAGAGGTTCTCAACCCTAACCCTAACCCTAACCCTAACCCTAACCCTAACCCTAACCCTAACCCTAACCCATTTCTCCCGTGACTGTAACAAAGTGAGTGCAATACTATATATATATATATATAGGAAAACAGAGTAAATGTAACAAAGTGAGCAAAATAAAGCATGTTCAAGAGCATTCTAATGACCCACAGAGGTTCTCAACCCTAACCCTAACCCTAACCCTAACCCTAACCCTAACCCTAAACCTAACCCTAACCCTAACCCATTTCTCCCCTGTAACTGTAACAAAGTGAGTGTAATACTATATGTATATATATATACAGGAAAACAGAGGAAACGTAACAAAGTGAGCAAAATAAAGCATGTTCAAGAGCATTCTAATGACCCACAGAGGTTCTCAACCCTAACCCTAACCCTAACCCTAACCCTAACCCTAAACCTAACCCTAACCCTAACCCATTTCTCCCCTGTAACTGTAACAAAGTGAGTGTAATACTATATATATAGATATATAGGAAAACACAGTAAATGTAACAAAGTGAGCAAAATAAAGCATGTTCAAGAGCATTCTAATGACCCACAGATGTACTTAACCCTAACCCTAACCCTAACCCCAACCCTAACACTAACCCTAACCCATTTCTCCCCTGTAACTGTAACAAAGTGAGTGTAATACTATATACATAGATATACAGGAAAACACAGGAAACGTAACAAAGTGAGCAAAATAAAGCATGTTCAAGAGCATTCTAATGACCCACAGAGGTTCTCAACCCTAACCCTAACCCTAACCCTAACCCTAACCCTAACCCTAACCCTAACCCATTTCTCCCCTGTAACTGTAACAAAGTGAGTGTAATACTATATATATATATATACAGGAAAACAGAGGAAACGTAACAAAGTGAGCAAAATAAAGCATGTTCAAGAGCATTCTAATGACCCACAGAGGTACCCTCAACCCTAACCCTAACCCTAACCCTAACCCTAACCCTAACCCTAACCCTACCCATTTCTCCCCTGTAACTGTAACAAAGTGAGTGTAATACTATATATATATATATATAGGAAAACACAGTAAACGTAACAAAGTGAGCAAAATAAAACATGTTCAAGAGCATTCTAATGACCCACAGAGGTTCTCAACCCTAACCCTAACCCTAACCCTAACCCTAACCCTAACCCTAAACCCATTTCTCCCCTGTAACTGTAACAAAGTGAGTGCAACACTATATATATAGATATATAGGAAAACACAGTAAATGTAACAAAGTGAGCAAAATAAAGCATGTTCAAGAGCATTCTAATGACCCACAGAGGTACTCAACCCTAACCCTAACCCTAACCCTAACACTAACCCTAACCCATTTCTCCCCTGTAACTGTAACAAAGTGAGTGTAATACTATATGTATATATATATACAGGAAAACAGAGGAAACGTAACAAAGTGAGCAAAATAAAACATGTTCAAGAGCATTCTAATGACCCACAGAGGTCAACCCAACTCAACCCTAACCCTAACCCTAACCCTAACCCTAACCCTAAACCTAACCCTAACCCTAACCCATTTCTCCCCTGTAACTGTAACAAAGTGAGTGTAATACTATATGTATATATATATACAGGAAAACAGAGGAAACGTAACAAAGTGATCAAAATAAAGCATGTTCAAGAGGATTCTAATGACCCACAGAGGTTCTCAACCCTAACCCTAACCCTAACCCTAACCCTAACCCTAACCGTAAACCTAACCCTACCCCATTTCTCCCCTCTAACTGTAACAAAGCGAGTGTAATACTATATATCTAGATATATAGGAAAACACAGTAAACGTAACAAAGTGAGCAAAATAAAGTATGTTCAAGAGCATTCTAATGACCCACAGAGGTTCTCAACCCCAACCCTAACCCTAACCCTAACCCTAACCCTAACCCATTTCTCCCCTGTAACTGTAACAAAGTGAGTGCAACACTATATATATAGATATATAGGAAAACACAGTAAATGTAACAAAGTGAGCAAAATAAAGCATGTTCAAGAGCATTCTAATGACCCACAGAGGTACTCAACCCTAACCCTAACCCTAACCCTAACACTAACCCTAACCCATTTCTCCCCTGTAACTGTAACAAAGTGAGTGTAATACTATATGTATATATATATACAGGAAAACAGAGGAAACGTAACAAAGTGAGCAAAATAAAACATGTTCAAGAGCATTCTAATGACCCACAGAGGTTCTCAACCCTAACCCTAACCCTAACCCTAACCCTAACCCTAACCCTAAACCTAACCCTAACCCTAACCCATTTCTCCCCTGTAACTGTAACAAAGTGAGTGTAATACTATATGTATATATATATACAGGAAAACAGAGGAAACGTAACAAAGTGATCAAAATAAAGCATGTTCAAGAGGATTCTAATGACCCACAGAGGTTCTCAACCCTAACCCTAACCCTAACCCTAACCCTAACCCTAACCGTAAACCTAACCCTACCCCATTTCTCCCCTCTAACTGTAACAAAGCGAGTGTAATACTATATATCTAGATATATAGGAAAACACAGTAAACGTAACAAAGTGAGCAAAATAAAGTATGTTCAAGAGCATTCTAATGACCCACAGAGGTTCTCAACCCCAACCCTAACCCTAACCCTAACCCTAACCCTAACCCATTTCTCCCCTGTAACTGTAACAAAGTGAGTGCAACACTATATATATAGA
>NW_026913410.1:0-11359 GCF_034315485.1 Pezoporus occidentalis
TGCCCAAAGCAGTGGTAAATGCTCCATTCCTGGCAGCGTTCAAGGGCAGGTTGGACACAGGGGCTTGGAGCAAGCTGCTGTAGTGGAAGGTGTCCCTGCCCGTCACTGGGGGTTGGGACTGGATGATCTTACTGTACTTTCGAGCCCAAAGCTGTCCATGATTCTCTGGCACATGTAGATCCCCCTGAGCTGCTTTTTGGGCATGAGTAATGAATGTTTAATTCAGATAAAGCACAGTGCGAAGGTGATGTGCAACAATCCCAACTGCTGCTAACATCCCATTTTATAGCAGGTATATATTGCATATGGGGAGAGGTGGGAAGGAGAGGAGGTCTGTCTGCACAGTGCCATCTCCTGTCCCTCATGATGCAATTCAAGATCAGGAGAGCTTATGCTCCTGCATGGACTGTGATAAGTAACAAAGGAAGGCACAAGCAAGGCAAGGTCTGTGCGCTTCTTGCTGTGTGCATCATTAGGGACATAACCCCCAGGTTTCTTCTGTTAGGAGGCTGTCTGTCTCTTCAGCAGTGTCTTCAGTGCCTCCTTCACCTCCTGGCTCCTCAGGCTGTAGATGAAGGGGTTCAGCATGAGAGTCACCACCATGTAAAACACAGAGACCACCTTGTTGTTGCAGAATGACTCTAAGAGCAGAACCATAGAGTTCTGGAGGACTGTGCAAGCAAGGCAGGGGGTGGCCCCCACAGGTGGCTGGAGACCGGACCTGGGAGGAGAATGTGGAGGAAGCTGTGGGGGCTAACCAATACTGTTATGCCAAGAAGGAGTGGCTGAATACCACTCCTATATATGTGTGAACTGCATCACAAATAAACTAGAAGTTGCTTATAACCCATATTGGGTTGGCCTGTCTGCTTCTCCTCGCCGCTTACAAATGGCGCCCGAACAGGGACCCGGATTACAGGGCCCCGACTAGCGGGGACCCGGATTACAGGGCCCCGACTAGCGGGGACCCGGGATACAGGGCCCCGGGCGAGGGGGACCCGGATACAGGGCCCCGACTAGCGGGGACCCGGGATACAGGGCCCCAGCTAGCCGGGGACCTGGATGCAGGGCCCCGGCCGACTGGGACCCGGGATACAGGGCCCCGGTTTAACGGGGACCCGGAATACAGGGCCCCGGTCGACGGGGACCCGGATACAGGGCCCCGAGTAGCGGGGACCCGGAATACAGGTCCCCGACTAGCGGGGACCCGGGATACAGGGCCCTGGTCGACGGGGACCCGGAACGGCGAGTGAGCGGCGCCGGCGGCAACGGCCGGGAAGCGCGGGCAATGCTGCTGCAGCGGCGTGACGGACCCGGGTGCTTGGACTAACCGAAAAAATCCGCCGCTGGGGCGAACCAGACACTGCTGCGTCGGGAGGCCGATCCGGAGACCGAGGTTACAGGACGACCCAGAAGAAGACGATCCGGAAAAGGCTGGCCATGAAAATGGACCGAGAGGTAGCCCTGGACTTATTACAGTGCTTTTTATAAAAGCGGGGAATTGAGCCCTGGACTTATTACAGTGCTTTTTATAAAAGCGGGGAATTGAGCCTGAGACTCTAAAGCAGCTAGCAGGTCTACTGCCTGTAGGGAAGGCTAAGAGATTTTTTTTGCAGATCCTAATACAATATTTGAGGAGAGTGAGTGGCGAAAGTTTGGTGATGAACTATTTGACTCAGTGCTTAATGATTATAAAAAGGCAAAGAAACTCGGTAAACCACAGAGGGAAGTAATGAACTGTATAAAAAGATACAAGGCAGAAAAGAAAACTGCCGCGGTAGCAACGGAGAAACTAGGAACAGACGTCCCCGGTCGGTTGAAACCGGGGGAAGATTACAACTCGTTCCCCCCCCCCCCCCAACTCGCGGGAGCACAGGGTTCCCCCCCCCCCCTTCCTTTTCTCCCCCTCCATCAGAAGGTGCCGCGGAGGAGGTGTAACCCCCTGCTCCCCCACCACCCCAGTTCCGAAAGTAGGGACTTTGAAAAGGACAGAGAAAGTATATTAGAAGGGATATGTATGGTAAAAGTCGAGGAATCCGAAAGAAAGAGGGCGGTGCCTCGGCGCCGGATCGATTGCGGCGCCACTGTGAAGCACGCAGTAGAAAATAGGGATCATGCGCGAGCGGGAGATTTAAAGGAACCGCGAGCCTCTCCAACTCACTATGCCCTAGAGTGAAAAAATTTTTAACTCAGTCATGGAGGAGCCAGGTCTGCAGATGGCCACATACCGAACGAGATGCATCTGATAAGAAAGACACAGCTGCGACCAACGGAGACCCCGAGTTCGGCGCAGGATCAGCCCCTGAATCCGAGCCAGATTTATATCCTCTGCTTCCAGACTCTGACTCTTCGTCTCCCGGGTCGGTCTGCTCAGACTTGCTGGCCCTGGAGACGCTCAGTTGTAACAATGGGTAACCAAATATGTGATCATTACTGGGGAATTTTCTGCAATGGGCATCTTTGCATATCCTGTGTTTACTACACAGCAGGGGGCTAAAGAGTGGGAAGCTCTTGATCTCAAAATAGTTAAGGAGGCCTGACAAACAGTGACCACGTATGTGTTAAAATTCTCTTATACTCAAGCTGTATATGTTATGATTTTTTCTTGCAATTGACAGGGGGAGCCCATACAGTTTCTCTGTGATACTCATGTACTAGAAGTTGGTAAATATAAGTATGTCCAGGTTTCTGTCAACCCTTGGAGACCTCTGTAGATACTGCTGGCCACTTCTTCCAGCACAGGCTGGCCACCTGTGTCGGAATGAGTGTGCATTTTGGTCAGTATAAAAGCCCAAGCCTCATACGATGTGGGGGAGGCAGAGCCTCTGCGGGGACGCCCGCTAAGGTTGAGCCTGCCACCTCGCACTGCAATGATGCTTCTCGGAGCTGGTTTGCTGTTAGTCTCCACAGGGTCCTTGTGCCACGTTCTGTACGGGAGTAATGATGGCTTTTGCAGGGACTCAAAAAAAAAAAAAAAAAGGGGGGGGGAGAGAGAGAGTAATGATGTTACATTTAACTTTAACCTGTCTAACCTGTCTACTTCTGAAGAACTGATAACCTGGGGGAGGGGGTGTATTTGTGTCCTCCTGCCTACAGGTCCATGGTGACTGTCTGCAAAGTTTGTGAAGCCCTGCCATGAGCTGGACAGACGAATGGATAAACCTGATGCCTCAGCTACAGGAGCTGACTGTGATTACCCCAAGCAGAATGAGATGGAGGAAGAGAAAGAACAAATAACTGCAAAACACCACTTGGGGGCAACTGAAAAGTAACATCCTGAATATGTGTGCTTGTAAAGTAGCTATATTAGAGGTTGTGATTTTGTGTATAAAACCACCTGTATTTACTAGCTAGTTGTTAATAAGAAACTGCACCTTGTATTGTATAGATTTGTCACTTGTAAAAGAGATGTTAGAGTATGGAAATTTGCAGTAGCTGCTAGAAAATGCTAAGGCAAAAGCTAGAAAAATTTTAATACAATGGTAGTGTTATAAAGCAGGTGATGGAACAAATTTAAGAGGGTGGGAGAATTCCACTTGTAAGAAATTTCTTTGGCTAGTCCTTCACTGCCATCAGCATCTTCAACATGCCGCTGCACCCTGTAATAGTTACTCTGCTAATGTAAATGTGTGTGTGCCTTGCTGTAGTAGCGACTTGTTACTGGATAAAACAAAAGGGGGGAGATGTGGAGACAGTGTTCTCACGGGAGAATGCATAATTGGTACATAAACTTTGAACAGTCCTGAAAGATACAGCAAGGCCATGAGAGGCCTGAAGAAGCTTAAGCAAGCAAGATAAGAGGCTGGAATTCACCAAGTTAATGAGAACTGTGGACTGTTGGCAAGCTTTCAAGGTTGAGTTCTCACACCTGTGTTTAACCAGTTATATGTTAGTCACTAAGGGTCTTCAAAACATGTATCCAATCATAATATGCCAAATCACTGTAAGTGCTTCAGCCGGGGCCTTGGCTCAACTAAGCAGACTGGGTTGCTGAGCTGCTAAGCAGACAATTCTACATCGAAGGCAATTCCTGATTTGTTTTAATGTTGACTCTGTAAGACATGCAACACTGCAGAACCTTTTGTTGTTGGAACAGGGACATGGATGTGAAGAGTTTGATGGAATGTGTTGTATGAGTCTCTCTGATTATGCTAATTCGATGCACGCACAGCTGAGAACCCTGGCTCAGCTTACCCAGCAATAGTAAATGAGCAATATCCTAAGAATAACTAGATGGTTGTTTTCACGGGGCATTACAGGTTGAGTCAAACACTGCTGTTTAAAGTATTGCACTTATGTATCATTGTTAGGTTAATCATCGTAGCTATTAGACTTGTTTATAGTTGTGTGATAAAACAGGTGAACAGAATAACCCATAATGCCTTGCTTGCACAAAGAAAAAGGGGGGAATTGTTGCAGAATGACTCTAAGAGCAGGACCATAGAGTTCTGGAGGACTGTGCAAGCAAGGCAGGGGGTGGCCCCCACAGGTGGCCGGAGACCGGACCTGGGAGGAGAATGTGGAGGAAGCTGTGGGGGCTAACCAATACTGTTATGCCAAGGAGTGGCTGAATACCACTCCTATATATGTGTGAACTGCGTCACAAATAAAGTAGAAGTTGCTTATCACCCATATTGGGTTGGCCTGTCTGCTTCTCCTCGCCGCTTACACAGGAACAAGGGGAAGGTGCCAGCTCTACAGAGCTATAACACACTGTTTGGCTAGCTGCTCTTTCAAGAGCCCTACAGCACAAACTGTCTAATGAGTGAAGAAAAGGATCGTTTAAAATATGAGGCAAAAGAGCCCCATGCTCACAGCACCAGCATCCCTCTGATTCCTCAAGGGGATGGTTTCTGCTGCCCTGAAATAAAGCAGAGGAGGTAAGGTTTGCTACAAGGACTCTGGATCCTGTGGATGCCACAGGACAAAGCAGGGTTTTCATATCAGGGATTTCTTCCTCTTTGCTCTCAGATCCACTTGAAATGGGTTTTAATACTCCCAACTTCTCCGGGCTCCAGCTAGAAGGGTAATGCTGCTCTGTCTTCTCCCATGCAGCATCTACCCGTCCTTCCAGAGCCTTGTCCTTTGTGGTATTCACAGAGCCAGGGGTAAAACAAGTCAGGGGATTACACATTAACTGCCAGGGAGCTGTCAGACCAGGCAAGGGTCAGCCCAAAGGGCTCCCAAGAGCCAGGTCAGGATACACCCAACAGGTTTTAAAATTAATGGCACCAAAAGGTCTTATTTGAACAATATCAGCCCAAAATTGTTGCCTTCAAGAGTGTTAACCAGCCTTCAAAAATCCCCAAAAGTAGTTTTTTAGTACATAGCAGTATGTAGTGTGTCATATCCGTATTCAAAAACAAGATTACCTCTTGGGAAGCACTCTTAGATGTGTTCAACCCTCAGTGTAGGAGAAATCCAGCTCTCCTTTATCTTAGTTTATACTGCTACTTAGAATGAAAATATAAAAGCACAACTTCCTTTTCATTTTGATGCAGCTGCCTTTCCATTTCAATCAGAAATGCTTCCATTACTGTGCTCCCAAAGATGAGAGGGGGCTGCAGGGCCTTCCAGGAAAGGACAGAAATCACCTCTTTACTCCCCAAAAGCCCTAGTAGGGAATGACCCTGGTTATTCCTGCCTAGCACTTAATGTTCTGTAACAAAAGGTGGGTTTCCTACCCCATGCAGGTTACCAGGATGGATCCACCAGTAGCCCAGGAACTTGGTTACTGTATAGGCATCCTCACCCATTTAATTCAGCATCAGAGAGCACCTAAATAAGCCCAGCTGGGATTATTTAGGGGCTGATGGGTGTGATTTACATACATCAACAACAAGGAATTAAATCCTTCACCTACCTGGGATAAAGGTTGAGACCTTACCTGTTTTGAGATCTGATGTGTTTTTGTTTGCTTTCATTATAAAATCTGGGATGGCTTTGTCAGACTAAAGATGTGCAATGGGGACACTGTCTGAGAGGGATCTGTGGATCTAGAGGAAACAACTGATGGAGAAGGGAATCATTTAAAACACCACGAATTAGCACTTCAAATTGTGTACGGATAGCACAGGCTATTTAATAATAATAAAAAAAAACATTTAAAAGGCAGAATGAATTTGATATCCTCAACATCAGAAGGACATGGAGCAAGTGCAGAGGAGGACACGAGGATGATCAGGGGCTGGAGCACCTCCCATATGGAGCCAGGCTGAGAACATTGGGGCTGTGCAGCCTGGAGAAGAGAAGGCTGTGTGGAGACCTCAGAGCTGCTTCCAGTGTCTGAAGGGGGATACAAGGATGCTGGAGAGGGACTCTTCATCAGGGACTGGAGTGACAGGACAAGGGGTGATGGGTTCAAACTGAAACAGGGGGAGTTCAGGTTACATATAACAAAGAAGCTCTTCCCTGTGAGGGTGCTGAGGCGCTGGCACAGGGTGCCCAGAGAAGCTGTGGCTGCCCCATCCCTGGCAGTGTTCAAGGCCAGGTTGGACAGAGTCTTGGGTGACATGGTCTAGTGTGTGGTGTCCCTGACCATGGCAGGGGGTTGGAACCAAGCTCCTTTCCAACCCAAACCACTCTATGATTCTACAATAATCTACATTTCATACAACCTGAAGCCTCAGCCATGAACTGCATTAGGAAAAGTGGGGTTTAAAGCATCATTTCTAAATGTGAGGGGATTATTTGAAGCTGTTAAACCATCTGACATTGCTTTAACAGGGTCAGGAAATAAACTGCCTACACAGGATCAGCCAACTGTAGAGGCAACATGATGGCCTTAGTTTATTTATCTATTATCTCTCAGTCTCCTGGGCAAAAACAAGCACTTGGCTTGTAAGCCAAGCACGTAAGAAAAAAGCACTCCCAGCACGTAAGAAAAAAGCTTTTATCTAAAATAAAAAGGAGTGGATATTCCCAGCAACGTCCAATAGATGGTGGTGGTGTATAAGAAATCCTGATCCATGAGTTTCTAGACAGTTCAAATCTTCGGCCTTTTTGATACCTAGAGGGACACCTGTGACCATTTTGCACCTCTTGGAGGTGACCACAGAGAGCAATGGTACCAAGAAGGAACAAAAATCACATAGGAAAAGGAATGGATTTTGTTCAGAAGTAGATGAAATGCAGCTTTGAAGGAGAAATGGGCATCTAAAGAGCAGGCATATGTCATGTGCTGCTGGCAACAGTAAGAGTCAGCTTCAGGCTGGTAACTTTAGTAAACAGTAAGAATAAAGAATAAGAGTATAGAAGAATATATATATAATATATATAATAAAAAATAAAATGAAAAGGATAAAGAATAAAGTATAAATAAAGAATAAAGTTAAAAAAAAATTAAGATTTATTTCTTAGTGCTGGCCAGGGTCACATCCCTGTTTGGGTTATTTTCCCCTGGATTAAAGAGTGTTTTTCCCACTGGAGATGCCACAGCTCAAGTGACCACAGGTGGAAAATCCCCATCCAGGACTCAGCCAAGCCTTCTCCTTCCTATCAGCCCATCAGCTCCAAATCCATTCCCAGAGGAGCTTGTTAACACAACTGGATCAGGGACATCTCTCACCTTTGAGTGATGAGCTGCTAAAGAAATAGGGAAGTTTTGGGTGTGTGGGGAAACCCTGTGGTGACTGTTTTCCCTGGTGGCATTGCGATTTTATAGCAACCAGGATATGGGGGAGCTGCAGTTTGTGCCAGGAATGACTTCTTGCATAGGAAATAAAGACTTTTGGTTGGGTTTCTTCATTACCTTCGATTTTCCTGCTGTTTCAGGGTCCTGGTTTGTTTGCATGTTTGCTTTGGGTTTCTTTAATCCCCATTGCCTCAAACCAAAGTGCAACTCTCCTGCGCAAACTCTACTGATAACATTCTTGCCTTTGTTTTTAACAAACCACTGTGGGTATAAATTAGAAAACTCCTTAGAGCTTCTCTTAAAGGCTTTGAGAAAGGCAGAACTTGAGGAGGAAAATGAAAGGGTGAAGTTCTACAGCTGCCTGAAAAGAGGCGGCAAAGCCCAATTTGACTGTGATTTAACTCAGCAGCCTGGTTCCAAACACAGACCTGTTGAAAATTTGCATTTCACTGACTTGACTCACGCACGATATCCCATTGCTCCATAACTGCATTAAAAGTTCAGTTCATCCATTTAGATCTTGGGTTTCCATCCTTCCTGGGAAAAGCCCATAGCAGCTGGGCCCTCCCCACCCTACGAATCACTGAGACCCCAACTAAACTGAGGCAAGGAAAACTAGTATTGTGTGTGTTGGTGTTGACATTTAACACAAGAATATACTGTGCTATATATAAATATATAGTTTAGGATTCATTTAATATTGTGTTTTGATATATATACACACATACATATGTGTTTATGTGTATAATTTGCCAGTCATAGGAACAGAGACCTCCTAGATGTCCTTTGTGAGCCATAACTATGTCCTGCTGGTCGTAGTCACATTAGTGATTAGTCATGGTCATGCTAGCCATGGCTGCATCAGGTTGCTCCTGGCCTCATTCAGGCAGCTTCTGAACATGTCCATGGTTAGGGGCTCCACAGCCTCTGGGACAAATCCTCATAGAATCATAGAATAGTTATGGTTGGAAAGGACCTTAAGATCATCAAGTTCCAAACCCCCTGCCATGGACAGGGACACCTCACACTAAACCATATCACCCAAGGCCTAGTCCAGCCTGGCCTTGAACACTGCCAGGGATGGAGCATTCACAACCTCCCTGGGCAACCCATTCCAGTGCCTCACCACCCTAACAGGAAAGAATTTCCTTCTTATATCCAACCTAAACTTCCCCTGTTTAAGTCTGAATCCGTTACCCCTTGTCCTGTCAATACAGTCCCCTCCCCAGCATCCCTATAGGCCCCCTTCAGATACTGGAAGCTGCTCTGAGGTCTCCCCGCAGCCTTCTCTTCTCCAGGCTGAACAGCCCCAACTTCCTCAGCCTGTCTTCATACAGGAGGTGCTCCAGTCCCCGATCATCCTCGTGGCCCTTCTCTGGACTTGTTCCAACAGTTCCATGTCCCTTTTATGTTGAGGACACCAGAACTGCACACAATGCTCCAGGTGAGGTCTCACAAGAGCAGAGTAAAGGGGCAGGATCACCTCCTTTGACCAGCTGGTCATGCTCCTTTGGATGCAGAACAGGATATGGTTGGTTTCTGGTCTGCGAGCTCACACTGAAGCCGGCTCATGTTCATTTTCTCATTGAACAACACCCCCAAGTCCTTCTCCCCAAGGCTGCTCTGAATCCCTTTCCTACCCAACCTGTAGCTGTGCCTGGGACTGCTCCCACCCAGGTGTAGGACCTTGCACTTGGCGTGGTTAAACCTCATGAGGTTGGCATCAGCCCACCTCACAAGCGTGTCAAGGTCCCTGAGCATCCAAAAAGCATGTAAGGACAACACATCCCAGGAAGATTTTAGTTGGGACACACTTCTGGCCACATGCTAACCTATGTGTGCCTGTCACAGGTCCTTAGCACTGCTCCAGCTCACTTACACGGGATAAATGTATTGGATGTTCATATCAGGTATCACAGAATCCCAGATTGGTTTATGTTGGAAGGGACCTAAAAGCTCTCAAGATGAGAGGGGGCTGCAGGGCCTTCCAGGAAAGGACAGAAGTCACGTCTTTACTCCCAGAAAGCCCTAGTAGGGAATGACCTATTCCTGCCTAGCACTTAATGTTCTGTAACAAAAGGTGGGTTTCCTACCCCATGCAGGTTACCAGGATGGATCTACCAGTAGCCCAGGAACTTGGTTACTGTATAGGCATCCTCACCCATTTAATTCAGCATCAGAGAGCACCTAAATAATCCCTGCTGCTCCCCTGGGATTATTTAGGTGGTGATGGGTGTGATTTACATCCATCAACAACAAGGAATTAAATCCTTCACCTACATGGGATAAAGGTTGAGACCTTACCTGTTTTGAGATCTGATGTCTTTTCATTTGCTTTCATTATAAAATCTGGAATGGCTTTGTCAGGACTAAAGATGTACAATGGGGATACTTTCTGAGAGGGATCTGTGAATCTGTAGGAAACAACTGATGGAGAAGGGAATCATTTAAAACACCACTAATTAGCACTTCAAATTGTGTATGGATAGCACAGGCTATTTAATGAAAAAAAAAAACATTTAAAAGGCAGAGTGAATTTGATATCCTCAACAACAGAAGGACATGGATCAAGTCCAGACGAGGCCACGAGGGTTATCAGGGACTGGAGCACCTCCCATATGGAGCCAGGCTGAGAACATTGGGGCTGCTCAGCCTGGAGAAGAGAAGCTGCGTGGAGACCTCAGAGCAGCTTCCAGTGTCTGAAGGGGGCTACAAGGATGCTGGAGAGGGACTCTTCATCAGGGACTGGAGGGACAGGAGAAGGAGTGATGGGTTCAAACTGAAACAGGGGGAGTTCAGGTTACATATAACAAAGAAGCTCTTCCCTGTGAGGGTGCTGAGGCACTGGCACAGGGTGCCCAGAGAAGCTGTGGCTGCCCCATCCCTGGCAATGTTCTAGGTCAAGTTGGACAGAGGCTTCGGTGACATGGTCAAGTGTGTAGTGTCCCTGACCACGGCAGGTGGCTGGAACCAAGCTCCTTTCCAACCCAAACCATTCTATGATTCTACAATATTCTACATTTCATACAACCTGAAGCCTCAGCCAAAAACTGCATTAGGAAAAGTGGGGTTTAAAGCATCATTTCTAAATGTGAGGGGACTTTGAAGCTGTTAAACCATCTGACATTGCCTTAACAGGGTCAGTAAATAAACTGTCTACATAGGATCAGCCAACTGTAGAGGCAACATGATGGGCTTAGTTTATTTATCTATTATTTCTCAGTTTCCTGGGCAAGAACAAGCCACTTGGCTACCCAAAGTTTCCCAGCACGTAAAAAAATGAAGGTCTTTAATGAAAGAAGTGACTATTCCAGAAACGTCCAATAGATGGTGGTGTTGTATAAGAAATCCTGATCCATGAGTTTCTAGCCACTTATTTCAAAACTTCTGCCTTTTGATACCTAGAGGGACTCCTGTGACCATTTTGCACCTCTTGGAGGTGACCACAGAGAGCAATGGTACCAAGAAGGAACAAAAATCACATAGGAAAAGGAATGGATTTTGTTCAGAAGTAGATGAAATGCAGCTTTGAAGGGGAAATGGGCATCTAAAGAGCAGGCATATGTGGATACTGTCATGTCCTGCTGGCAACAGTAAGAGTCAGCGTCAGGCTGGTAGCTTTAGTAAACAGTAAGAATAAAGAATAAGAGGAAACAATAAGAATAAAGTATAAATAAAGTATAAAAGATAAAGGATAACGAATAAAGTATAAATAAAGAATCAAGA
>NW_026913411.1:0-12239 GCF_034315485.1 Pezoporus occidentalis
GCCAGCCCAGTTTGATACAGCCCAGCCCAGTTTAACCCAGCCCAGCCCAGTTTGAAACAGGCCAGCCCAGTTTAACCCAGTCCAGCCCATATTTCATACACCCAGCCCAGTATAATCCAGCCCAGCCAGTTTAACCCAGTCCAGCCCAGTTTGACACAGGCCAGCCCAGTTTAAAACCCACCCACCCCAGTTTAACCAACACCACCCTATATAATACACTCCAGCACAGTTTAAACCAGTCCAGCCCAGTTTAATACAGCCCAGCCCAGTTTAACCCAGTCCAGCCCAGTTCAGCCCAGTTTAACCCAGTCCAGCCCAGTTTAACCCAGTCCAGCCCACTTTCTTACAGCCCAGCCCAGTTCACTTCACTCTTGCACAGTTTAATCCACTCCAGATCACTTCAATCAATCCCAGCCCAGTTTAACCCAGTCCAGCCAAGTCTAAACCAGTCCAGCCCAGTTTGATCCAGCCCAGCCCAGTTTAACCCACTCCAGCCATATTTAATATACTCCAGCTCAGTATAATCCACTCCAGCCCAGTTTAACCCACTCCAGCCCAATTTGATAAAGCCCACCCCAGTTTAACCCACTCCAGCCCACTTTAACCCAGGACAGCCCAGTTTTAACCCAGTCCAGCCCAGTTTAACCCAGCCCAGCCCACTTTGATACAACCCAGCCCAGTTTAACCCAGTCCAGCTCACTTTCATCCTGCCCAGCCCACTTCAGTTCACTCTAGCACTGTTTAACCCAGTCAAGCCCACTTTAACCCAGTCCACCTCACTTCAATCCAGCCCAGCCCAGTTTAACCCAGTCCAGCCCACTTTAACCCAGTCCAGCTCAATTTAACCCAGCGCAGCCAAGTTTAACCCAGTCCAGTTCAGTTTAATCCAGGCCAGCCCAGTTTAGTCCAGTCCAGCCGAGTTTAATACACTCCATCTCAGTTTAATCCAGTCCAGCCCAGCTTCACCCAGTCCAGCTCAGTTTAATCCAGCCAACTCACGTTGACACAGTCCAGCCCAGTTTAATCCAGCCAAGCCCACTTTAACCTACTCCAGCTCAGTTTAACCCAGACCAGCCCAGTTTAATCCAGTCCAGCTAAATTTAATCAAACCCAGCGCAGTTTAACACAGTCCAGCCCAGTTTAGTTCACAGCAGCAGAGTTTAACACAGCCCAGTCATGTTTAACCCACTCCAGCTGTGTTTAATCCAGGCCAGCTCACTTTGATCCAGTCCAGCTCAATTCAATCCAGCTCAACCCAGTTTAATCCAGTCCAGCTCAGTTCAATCCAGCCCAGCCCACTTTAACCAAGTCCAACCCAGTTTCATCCAGCCCAGCCCACTTTAACCCACTCCAGCCATATTTAATACACACCAGCTCAGTAGAATGCAATCCACCCCAGTTTAACCCAGCCCAGCCCCGTTTCATCCAGCCCAGCCCACTTCAGTTCACTCTAGCACAGTTTAACCCTGTCCAGCCTAGTTCAGTTTGATCTTTAACCCAGCCCAGTTTAACCCAGTCCAGCCCAGTTTAACCCACTCCAGCCACATTTAATACACTCCAGCCCAGTTTAACCCAGTCCAGCCCAGTTTAACCCAGGCCAACCCACTTTGATACAGCCCAGCTCACTTTGATCCTCCCCAGCCCACTTCAGTTTACTCCAGCACAGTTTAACCCAGTCCAGCTCACTTTGATCCAGCCCAGCCCACTTCAGTTCACTCTAGCACAGTTTAAGCCAGTCCAGCCCAGTTTAACACAGTCCAGCTCAGTTTAAACACAGTCCAGCTCAGTTTGATCCACCCCAGCCCAGTTTATCCTAGTCGAGCTCACTTTGATCCAGCCCAGCCCACTTCAGTTCACTCTAGCACAGTTTAACCCTGTCCAGCCCAATTTAATTCAGTCCAGCTCAGTTCAATCCATCCCAGCCCAGTTTAACCCAGTCCAGCCCAGTTTGATACAGCCCAGCCCAGTTTAACCCAGTCCAGCCCAGTTTAACCCAGTCCAGCCCAGTTTGATACAGCCCAGCCCAGTTTAACCCAGTCCAGCCATATTTAATACACTCCAGCCCAGTTTAACCCAGTCCAGCCCACTTTAAACACAATCCATCTCATTTTGATCCAGCCCCGTCCACTTTAACCCAGTCCAGCCCAGTTTAACCCAGCCCAGCCCAGTTTAACCCAGCCCAGACCAGTCTGATACAGCCCAGCCCAGTTTAACCCAGTCCAGCCATATTTAATACACTCCAGCTCAGTTTAATCCACTCCAGCCCAGTTTAACCCAGTCCAGCCCAGTTTAACCCAGTCCAGCCCAGTTTAACCCCGTCTGGCTCAATTTAACCCAGTCCAGCCCAGTTTAACCCAGTCCAGCTCAGTTTAATCCAGCCCAGCCCACTTCAGTTCACTCTAGCACCAGCCCAGTTTAACCCACTCCAGCCCAGTTTAAGCCGGGCCAGCCCAGTTTGATACAGCCCAGCCCAGTTTAACCCCGTCCAGCCATGTTTAACCCAGTCCAGCCCAGTTTGTTACAGCCCAGCCCAGTTTAACCCAGTCCAGCCCAGTTCATACAGTCCAGCCCAGCCCAGTTTAACCCACCCAGCCCAGTTTAACCAGCCCAGCCCAGTTTAACCCAGCCCAGCCCAGTTTAACCCAGTCCAACCATAGTTAATACACTCCAGCCCAGTTTTCCAGTCCAGCCCAGTTTACAGTTCCAGCTCCAGCCCAGTTTAATCCAGCTCCAGCCCAGTTTAACCCAGTCCAGCCCAGTTTAACCCAGCCCAGCCCAGCCCAGCCCAGCCCCAGCCAGCCCAGTTTAGTCCAGTCCAGCCCAGTTTAACCCAGTCCAGCCCAGTTTAATCCAGTCCAGCCCAATTTAGTCCAGCCCAGCCCAGTCCAACCCACTCCAGCCCAGTTTAACCCAGCCCAGCCCAGTTTAAAGTCCCCAGTTAATCCAGCCCAGCCCAGTTTAACCCATCCAGCCCAGTTTATACACTCTAACCCAGTCCAGCTCATCCAGCCCAGTTTAACACAGTCCAGTTTAATACACTCCAGCCCAGTTTAACCCAGTCCAGACCAGTTTGAAACAGCCCAGCCCAGTTTAACCCAGTCCAAACCAGTTTAACCCAGCCCAGCCCACTTTAACCCAGTCCAGCCCAGTTTGATACAGCCCAGCTCAGTTTAACACAGTCCAGCCATATTTAATACACTCCAGCTCAGTATAATCCCCTCCAGCCCAGTTTAACCCAGTCCAGTCCAGTTTAATCCAGTCCAGCTCAGTTTAACCCAGGCCCACCATATTTAATACACTCCAGCTCACTATAATCCAGCCCTCCATCCCGAGTTTAACACAGTCCAGCCCAGTTTGATAAAGCACAGCCCAGTTTAACCCAGTCCAGCCCAGTTCAGTTCACTCAGCTCACTTTAATCCAGCCCAGCCCAGTTCACTTCACTCTTGCACAGTTCAATCCACTCCAGATCACTTCAATCAATCCCAGCCCAGTTTAATCCAGTCCAGCCAGGTGTAAACCAGTCCAGCCCAGTTTGATCCAGCCCAGCCCAGTTTAACCCACTCCAGCCATATTTAATATACTCCAGCTCAGTATAATCCACTCCAGCCCAGTTTAACCCAGTCCAGCCCAATTTGATAAAGCCCACCCCAGTTTAACCCACTCCAGCCCAGTTTAAGCCGGGCCAGCCCAGTTTGATACAGCCCAGCCCAGTTTAACCCAGTCCAGCCCAGTTTAATCCAGGCCAGCCCACTTTGATACAACCCAGCCCAGCTCACTTTCATCCTGCCCAGCACACTTCAGTTCACTCTAGCACTGTTTAACCCAGTCAAGCCCACTTTAACCCAGACCACCTCACTTCAATCCAACCCAGCCCAGTTTAACCCAGTCCAGCCCAGTTTAACCCAGTCCAGCTCAATTTAACCCAGCGCAGCCAAGTTTAACCCAGTCCAGTTCAGTTTAATCCAGGCCAGCCCAGTTTAGTCCAGTCCAGCCGAGTTTAATACACTCCATCTCAGTTTAATCCAGTCCAGCCCAGCTTCACCCAGTCCAGCTCAGTTTAATCCAGCCCAACTCACTTTGACACAGTCCAGCCCACTTTAATCCAGCCAAGCCCACTTTAACCTACTCCAGCTCAGTTTAACCCAGACCAGCCCAGTTTAATCCAGTCCAGCTAAATTTAATCAAACCCAGCGCAGTTTAACACAGTCCAGCCCAGTTTAGTTCACAGCAGCAGAGTTTAACACAGCCCAGTCATGTTTAACCCACTCCAGCTGTGTTTAATCCAGGCCAGCTCACTTTGATCCAGTCCAGCTCAATTCAATCCAGCTCAACACAGTTTAATCCAGTCCAGCTCAGTTCAATCCAGCCCAGCCCACTTTAACCAAGTCCAACCCAGTTTCATCCAGCCCAGCCCACTTTAACCCACTCCAGCCATATTTAATACACACCAGCTCAGTAGAATGCAATCCACCCCAGTCTAACCCAGCCCAGCCCCGTTTCATCCAGCCCAGCCCACTTCAGTTCACTCTAGCACAGTTTAACCCTGTCCAGCCTAGTTTAATCCACTCCAGAGCAGTTCAATCCACCCCAGCCCAGTTTAACCCAGTCCAGCCCAGTTTAACCCACTCCAGCCACATTTAATACACTCCAGCCCAGTTTAACCCAGTGCAGCCCAGTTTAACCCAGGCCAACCCACTTTGATACAGCCCAGCTCACTTTGATCCTCCCCAGCCCACTTCAGTTTACTCCAGCACAGTTTAACCCAGTCCAGCTCACTTTGATCCAGCCCAGCCCACTTCAGTTCACTCAAGCACAGTTTAAGCCAGTCCAGCCCACTTTAACACAGTCCAGCTCAGTTTAAACACAGTCCAGCTCAGTTTGATCCAGCCCAGCCCACTTTATCCCAGTCTAGCTCACTTTCATCCTGCCCAGCCCACTTCAGTTCACTCTAGCACACTTTAACCCTGTCCAGCCCAATTTAATTCAGTCCAGCTCAGTTCAATCCATCCCAGCCCAGTTTAACCCGGGTCAGCCCAGTTTGATACAGCCCAGCCCAGTTTTTTTCAGTCCAGCACAGTTTATCCCAGTCCAGCCCAGTTTTACAGCCCAGCCCAGCCCAGTTTCATACACTCCAGCCAGTATAATCCAGCCCAGCCCATCCAACCCAGTTTAACCCAGCCCAGCCCACTTTAACACAGTCCAGCTCAGTTTCATCAAGCCCAGTTTTACCCCAGTCCAGCCCAGTTTAACCCAGCCCAGCCCACTTTAACCCAGTCCAGCTCAGTTTCATCCAGCCCAGCCCACTTCAGTTCACTCTAGCACAGTTTACCCAGTCCAGCCCACTTTAACCCAGTCCAGCCCACTTTAAACACAATCCATCTCATTTTGATCCAGCCCCGTCCACTTTAACCCAGTCCAGCTCACTGTAATCCAGCCCAGGCCAGTTCAGTTCACTCTAGCACAGTTTAACCCTGTCCAGCCCAGTTTAACCCAGCCCAGCCCAGTTTAACCCAGTCCAGCCATATTTAATACACTCCAGCTTAGTATAATCCAGTCCAGCCCAGTTTAACCCAGTCCAGCCAAGTTTGATACAGCCCAGCCCAGTTTAACCCAGTCCAGCCCAGTTTAATCCAGGCCAGCCCAATTTGATAAAGCCCAGCCCAGTTTAACCCAGCCCAGCCCAGTTTGATACAGCCCAGCCCAGTTTAACCCAGTCCAGGCAAGTTTAACCCAGTCCAGCCATATTTAATACACTCCAGCTCAGTATAATCCAGGCCAGCCCAGTTTAACCCAGTCCAGCCCAGTTTAACCCAGTCCAGCCCACTTTAACCCACTCCAGCCCACTTTAACCCAGTCCAGCCCAGTTTAACCCAGCCCAGCCCAGTTTAACCCAGTCCAGCCATATTTAATAACTCCAGCCAGTCCAGCCCCAGTTTAACCCAGTCCAGCCCAGTTTAACCCAGTCCAGCCCAGTTTAACCACAGTCCAGCTCAGTTTAATCCAGCCCAGCCGTGTTTAACCCAGTCCAGCCCAGTTTACACCTGGCCAGCCCAGTTTGATACAGCCCACCCCAGTTTAACCCAGTCCAGCCCAGTTTAACCCAGTCCAGCCCCGTTTATCCCAGTCCAGCCCAGTTTTACAACCCAGTTTCCAGCCCAGTTTAACCCAGTCCACCTCACTTTCATCCAGCCCAGTTTAACCCAGTCCAGCCATATTTAATACACTCCAGCTCAGTATAATCCACTCCCGTCCAGTTTAACCCAGCCCAGCCCAGTTTAACCCAGTCCAGCCATATATAATATACTCCAGCTCAGTATAATCCACTCCAGCCAAGTTTAACCCAGTCCAACCCAGTTTAACCCAGCCCAGCCCAGTTTAACCCTGTCCAGACCAGTTTGATACAGCCCAGCCCAGTTTAACCCAGTCCAGCCATCTATAAGCCCAGACCAGACCACGTTGTCACAGCCCAGCCCAGTTTAAGCCACTCCAGCCCAGTTTAATCCAGCGCAGCCCAGTTAAAACCAGTTTAACCCAGTCCAGCCATATTTAATACACTCCAGCTCAGTATAACCCAGTCCAGCCCAGTTTAACCCAGGCCAGCCCAGTTTGATACAGCCCACCCCAGTTTAACCCAGTCCAGCCATATTTCATACACTCCAGCTCAGTATAATAGAATCCAGCCAAGTTTAACCCAGTCCAACCCAGTTTAACCCAGTCCAGCTCAGTTTCATCCAGCCCAGCCCAGTTCACTTCACTCTAGCACAGTTCAACCCTGTCCAGCCCAGTTTGATCCAGCCCAGCCCAGTTTAACCCAGTCCAGCTCAGTTTAACCCAGTCCAACCATATTTAATACACTCCAGCTCAGTATAATCCACTCCAGCCCAGTTTAACCCTGTCCAGACCAGTTTGATACAGCCCACCCCAGTTTAACCCAGTCCAGCCCAGTTTGATACAGCCCAGCACAGTTTAACCCAGTCCAGCCAAGTTTAACCCAGTCCAGCCCACTTTCTTACAGCCCAGCCCAGTTTAACCCAGTCCAGCCATATTTAATACACTCCAGCTCACTATAATCCACTCCAGTCCAGTTTAACCCAGCCCAGCCCAGTTTAACCCAGTCCACCTATATTTAATACACACCAGCTCAATCTACTCCAGTCCACCCCAGTTTAACCCAGCCCAGCCCAGTTTAATCCAGTCCAGCTCAGTTTAATCCAGCCCAGCCCAGTTCACTTCACTCTTGCACAGTTTAATCCACTCCAGATCACTTCAATCAATCCCAGCCCAGTTTAACCCAGTCCAGCCAAGTCTAAACCAGTCCAGCCCAGTTTGATCCAGCCCAGCCCAGTTTAACCCACTCCAGCCATATTTAATATACTCCAGCTCAGTATAATCCACTCCAGCCCAGTTTAACCAAGTCCAGCCCAATTTGATAAAGCCCACCCCAGTTTAACCCACTCCAGCCCACTTTAAACCAGTACAGCCCACTTTAACCCAGTCCAGCTCAGTTTCATCCAGCCCAGCCCACTTCAGTTCACTCTAGCACAGTTTACCCAGTCCAGCCCACTTTAACCCACTACAGCTAAGTTTAACCACAGTCCAGCTCAGTTTGATACAGCCCGGTCCACTTGAACCCAGTCCAGCTCACTTTAATCCAGCCCAGCCCACTTCAGTTCACTCTAGCACAATTCAACCCTGAAAACCCCAGTTTGATCCAGCCCAGCCCAGTTTAACCCAGTCCAACCATATTTAATACACTCCAGCTCAGTATAATCCACTCCAGCCCAGTTTAACCCTGTCCAGACCAGTTTGATACAGCCCACCCCAGTTTAACCCAGTCCAGCCCAGTTTAACCCAGGCCAGCACAGTTTGATATAGCCCAGCCCAGTTTAACCCAGCCCAGACCAGTCTGATACAGCCCAGCCCAGTTTAACCCAGTCCAGCCATATTTCATACACTCCAGCTCAGTATAATCCAGCCCAGCCAAGTTTAACCCAGTCCAACCCAGTTTAACCCAGCCCAGCCCACTTTAACCCAGTCCAGCTCAGTTTCATCCAGCCCAGCCCACTTCAGTTCACTCTAGCACAGTTCACCCCTGTCCAGCCCAGTTTGATCCAGCCCAGCCCAGTTTAACCCAGTCCAGCCCAGTTTAACCCAGTCCAACCATATTTAATACACTCCAGCTCACTATAATCCACTCCAGCCCAGTTTAACCCTGTCCAGACCAGTTTGATACAGCCCACCCCAGTTTAACCCAGGCCAGCCCAGTTTGATACAGCCCAGCCCAGTTTAACCCAGCCCAGACCAGTCTGATACAGCCCAGACCAGTCTGATACAGCCCAGCCCAGTTTAACCCAGTCCAGCCATATTTCATACACTCCAGCTCAGCATAATCCAGCCCAGCCAAGTTTAACCCACTCCAACCAAGTTTAACCCAGCCCAGCCCACTTTAACCCAGTCCAGCTCAGTTTCATCCAGCCCAGCCCAGTTCAGTTCACTCTACCACAGTTCAACCCTGCAAACCCCAGTTTGATCCAGCCCAGCCCAGTTTAACCCAGTCCAGCCCAGTTTAACCCAGTCCAACCATATTTAATACACTCCAGCTCAGTATAACCCACTCCAGCCCAGTTTAACCCAGGCCAGCCCAGTTTGATACAGCCTAGCCCAGTTTAACCCAGTCCAGCCCAGTTTAACCCAGGCCAACCATATTTAATACACTCCAGCCCAGTATAATCCACTCCAGCCCAGTTTACCCCTGTCGAGCCCAGTTTGATGCAGCCCACCCCAGTTTAAGCCAGTCCAGCCCAGTTTAACCCAGGCCACCTCACTTCACTCCAGCCCAGCCCAGTTTAACCCAGCCCAGGCCAGTTTGATCCAGCCCAGCCCAGTTTAACCCAGTCCAACCATATTTAATACACTCCAGCTCACTATAATCCACTCCAACCCAGTTTAACCCTGTCCAGACCAGTTTGATACAGCCCACCCCAGTTTAACCCAGGCCAGCCCAGTTTAACCCAGGCCAGCCCACTTTCTTACAGCCCAGCCCAGTTTAACCCAGTCCACCTATATTTAATACACACCAGCTCAATCTACTCCAGTCCACCCCAGTTTAACCCAGTCCAGATAAGTTTAACTCAGTCCAGCCCACTTTAATCCAGCCCAGCCCAGTTCACTTCAGTCTTGCACAGTTTAATCCACTCCAGATCACTTCAATCAATCCCAGCCCAGTTTAACCCAGTCCAGCTCACTTTCATCCTGCCCAGCCCACTTCAGTTCACTCTAGCACTGTTTAACCATGTCAAGCCCACTTTAACCCAGTCCACCTCACTTCAATCCAGCCCAGCCCAGTTTAACCCAGGCCAGCCCACTTTAACCCAGTCCAGCTCAATTTAACCCAGCGCAGCCAAGTTTAACCCAGTCCAGTTCAGTTTAATCCAGGCCAGCCCAGTTTAGTCCAGTCCAGCCGAGTTTAATACACTCCATCTCAGTTTAATCCAGTCCAGCCCACTTTAACACAGTCCAGCTCAGTTTAAACACAGTCCACCTCAGTTTGATCCAGCCCAGCCCACTTTATCCCAGTCTAGCTCACTTTCATCCTGCCCAGCCCACTTCAGTTCACTCTAGCACACTTTAACCCTGTCCAGCCCAATTTAATTCAGTCCAGATCAGTTCAATCCATCCCAGCCCAGTTTAACCCGGGTCAGCCCAGTTTGATACAGCCCAGCCCAGTTTAACCCAGTCCAGCCGTGTTTAACCCAGTCCAGCCCAGTTTGATACAGCCCAGCCCAGTTTAACCCAGCCCAGGCCAGTTTGATCCAGCCCAGCCCAGTTTAACCCAGCCCAGGCCTGTTTGATCCAGCCCAGCCCAGTTTAACCCAGTCCAGCCCAGTTTAACCCAGTCCAACCATATTTAATACACTCCAGCTCACTATAACCCACTCCAACCCAGTTTAACCCTGTCCAGACCAGTTTGATACAGCCCACCCCAGTTTAACCCAGGCCAGCCCAGTTTAACCCAGGCCAGCCCACTTTCTTACAGCCCAGCCCAGTTTAACCCAGTCCACCTATATTTAATACACACCAGCTCAATCTACTCCAGTCCACCCCAGTTTAACCCAGTCCAGACCAGTTTGATCCAGCCCAGCCCAGTTTAACCCCGTCCAGCCATATTTAATATACTCCAGCTCAGTATAATCCACTCCAGCCCAGTTTAACCCAGTCCAGCCCAATTTGATAAAGCCCACCCCAGTTTAACCCACTCCAGCCCACTTTAACCCAGTACAGCCCAGTTTTACCCCAGTCCAGCCCAGTTTAACCCAGGCCAGCCCACTTTGATACAACCCAGCCCACTTTAACCCAGTCCAGCTCACTTTCATCCTGCCCAGCCCACTTCAGTTCACTCTAGCACTGTTTAACCCAGTCAAGCTCACTTTAACCCAGTCCACCTCACTTCAATCCAGCCCAGCCCAGTTTAACCCAGGCCAGCCCACTTTAACCCAGTCCAGCTCAATTTAACCCAGCGCAGCCAAGTTTAACCCAGTCCAGTTCAGTTTAATCCAGGCCAGTCCAGTTTAGTCCAGTCCAGCCGAGTTTAATACACTCCATCTCAGTTTAATCCAGTCCAGCCCACCTTCAACCAGTCCAGCTCAGTTTAATCCAGCCCAACTCACTTTGACACAGTCCAGCCCACTTTAATCCAGCCAAGCCCACTTAAACTACTCCAGCTCAGTTTAACCCAGACCAGCGCAGTTTGTTACAGCCCAGCCCAGTTTAACCCAATCCAGCCATATTTCATACACTCCAGCTCAATATAATCCAGCCCAGCCAAGTTTAACCCACTCCAACCCAGTTTAACCCAGCCCAGCCCACTTTAACCCAGTCCAGCTCACTTTCATCCAGCCCAGCCCACTTCAGTTCACTCTAGCACAGTTTACCCAGTCCAGCCCACTTTAACCCACTACAGCTAAGTTTAAACACAGTCCAGCTCAGTTTCATACAGCCCGGTCCACTTGAACCCAGTCCAGCTCACTTTAATCCAGCCCAGCCCAGTTCAGTTCACTCTAGCACAGTTCAACCCTGCAAACCCCACTTTGATCCAGCCCAGCCCAGTTTAACCCAGTCCAGCCCAGTTTAACCCAGTCCAACCATATTTAATACACTCCAGCTCAGTATAATCCACTCCACCCCAGTTTAACCCTGTCCAGACCAGTTTGATACAGCCCAGCCCAGTTTAACCCAGTCCAGCCATATTTCATACACTCCAGCTCAGTATAATCCAGCCCAGCCAAGTTTAACCCAATCCAACCCAGTTTAACCCAGCCCACTTTAACCCAGTCCAGCTCAGTTTCATCCAGCCCAGACCAGTTCACTTCACTCTAGCACAGTTCAACCCTGTCCAGCCCAGTTTGATACAGCCCAGCCCAGTTTAACCCAGTCCAGCTCAGTTTAACCCAGTCCAACCATATTTAATACACTCCAGCTCAGTATAATCCACTCCAGCCCAGTTTAACCCTGTCCAGACCACTTTGATACAGCCCACCCCAGTTTAACCCAGTCCAGCCCAGTTTGATACAGCCCAGCACAGTTTAACCCAGTCCAGCCAAGTTTAACCCAGTCCAGCCCACTTTCTTACAGCCCAGCCCAGTTTAACCCAGTCCAGCCATATTTAATACACTCCAGCTCACTATAATCCACTCCAGTCCAGTTTAACCCAGCCCAGCCCAGTTTAACCCAGTCCACCTATATTTAATACACACCAGCTCAATCTACTCCAGTCCACCCCAGTTTAACCCAGTCCAGACCAGTTTAACTCAGTCCAGCTCACTGTAATCCAGCCCAGCCCAGTTCACTTCACTCTTGCACAGTTTAATCCACTCCAGATCACTTCAATCAATCCCAGCCCAGTTTAACCCAGTCCAGCCAAGTCTAAACCAGTCCAGCCCAGTTTGATCCAGCCCAGCCCAGTTTAAACCACTCCAGCCATATTTAATATACTCCAGCTCAGTATAATCCACTCCAGCCCAGTTTAACCAAGTCCAGCCCAATTTGATAAAGCCCACCCCAGTTTAACCCACTCCAGCCCACTTTAAACCAGTACAGCCCACTTTAACCCAGTCCAGCTCAGTTTCATCCAGCCCAGCCCACTTCAGTTCACTCTAGCACAGTTTACCCAGTCTAGCCCACTTTAACCCACTACAGCTAAGTTTAACCACAGTCCAGCTCAGTTTGATACAGCCCGGTC
>NW_026913412.1:0-15097 GCF_034315485.1 Pezoporus occidentalis
GCTGGACCTGTTCATCGCAGAATCAAGTTTACATTGGTGCATCCATCGTTGCTTTCACTGCTCACTTTCATACAGGAAAAGCATTTGAATGGAATCAGTCCAGAGCCTGCTCTCTGCTGCGCAGCAACACAGTCAGCACAAAACGAACAGTGGCATCTGCTCCCACAGCAGAAGAACCAGCAGGGAAAGCTGGTGCTGGGCCTCTTCAGCACACAGGCTGCTTTGCAACGGTGTCACCATCATTGCAGTCTCTCCTCGGTTTCATACCTAAAAGTCCATTTGAATCCAAATTCTCAGCTGGTCGCTTTCAGCTGCCCAGCAGCACAGTGAGTACAGCACGAACGTTTGGCTTCTGCTCCCACAGCAGAAGAGCCAGGAGGGAAAGCTGTTGCTGGACCTGTTCAGCACACAATCACCTTTACATTGGTGCATCCATCGTTGCTTTCACTGCTCCCTTTCATACAGGAAAAGCATTTGAATGGAATCAGTCCAGAGCCTGCTCTCTGCTGCGCAGCAACAGAGCACAGAATGAACAGTGGCATCTGCTCCCACAGCAGAAGAACCAGCAGGGAAAGCTGGTGCTGGGCCTCTTCAGCACACAGGCTGCTTTGCAACGGTGTCACCATCATTGCAGTCTCTCCTCGGTTTCATACCTAAAAGTCCATTTGAATCCAAATTCTCAGCTGGTCGCTTTCAGCTGCCCAGCAGCACAGTGAGTACAGCACGAACGTTTGGCTTCTGCTCCCACAGGAGAAGAGCCAGGATAGAAAGCTTGTGCTGGACCTGTTCAGCACACAATCACCTTTACATTGGTGCATCCATCGTTGCTTTCACTGCTCCCTTTCATACAGGAAAAGCATTTGAATGGAATCAGTTCAGAGCCTGCTCTCTGCTGCGCAGCAACACAGTCAGCACAGAATGAACAGTGGCATCTGCTCCCACAGCAGAAGAACCAGCAGGGAAAGCTAGTGCTGGGCCTCTTCAGCACACAGGCTGCTTTGCAACGGTGTCACCATCATTGCAGTCTCTCCTCGGTTTCATACCTAAAAGTCCATTTGAATCCAAATTCTCAGCTGGTCGCTCTCAGCTGCAGGCAGCACAGTGAGTACAGCACGAACGTTTGGCTTCTGCTCCCACAGCAGAAGAGCCAGGAGGGAAAGCTTGTGCTGGACCTGTTCAGCACACAATCACCTTTACATTGGTGCATCCATCGTTGCTTTCACTGCTCCCTTTCATACAGGAAAAGCATTTGAATGGAATCAGTTCAGAGCCTGCTCTCTGCTGCGCAGCAACACAGTCAGCACAGAATGAACAGTGGCATCTGCTCCCACAGCAGAAGAACCAGCAGGGAAAGCTAGTGCTGGGCCTCTTCAGCACACAGGCTGCTTTGCAACGGTGTCACCATCATTGCAGTCTCTCCTCGGTTTCATACCTAAAAGTCCATTTGAATCCAAATTCTCAGCTGGTCGCTCTCAGCTGCAGGCAGCACAGTGAGTAGTCTCTCCTGTTTCATACCTAAAAGTCCATTTGAATCCAAATTCTGCCCAGCAGCACTGGTCCTTTCAGCTGCCCAGCAGCACAGTGAGTTCAGCACGAACGTTTCGTTGCTTTCACTGCTCCCTTTCATACAGGAAAAGCATTTGAATGGAATCAGTTCAGAGCCTGCTCTGTGCTGCGCAGCAACACAGTCAGCACAGAATGAACAGTGGCATCTGCTCCCACAGCAGAAGAACCAGCAGGGAAAGCTAGTGCTGGGCCTCTTCAGCACACAGGCTGCTTTGCAACGGTGTCACCATCATTCTCGGTTTCATACCTAAAAGCTCCCAGTTGCCCAGCAGCACAGTACGAACGTTTGGCTTCTGCTCCCACAGCAGAAGAGCCAGGAGGGAAAGCTTGTGCTGGACCTGTTCAGCACACAATCACCATTACATTGGTGCATCCATCGTTGCTTTCACTGCTCCCTTTCATACAGGAAAAGCATTTGAATGGAATCAGTCCAGAGCCTGCTCTCTGCTGCGCAGCAACACAGTCAGCACAGAATGAACAGTGGCATCTGCTCCCACAGCAGAAGAACCAGCAGGGAAAGCTAGTGCTGGGCCTCTTCAGCACACAGGCTGCTTTGCAACGGTGTCACCATCATTGCAGTCTCTCCTCGGTTTCATACCTAAAAGTCCATTTGAATCCAAATTCTCAGCTGGTCGCTCTCAGCTGCAGGCAGCACAGCACAGTGAGTACAGCACGAACCTGTTCAGCACACAATCACCTTTACATTGGTGCATCCATCGTTGCTTTCACTGCTCCCTTTCATACAGGAAAAGCATTTGAATGGAATCAGTCCAGAGCCTGCTCTCTGCTGCGCAGCAACACAGTCAGCACAGAAGGAACAGTGGCATCTGCTCCCACAGCAGAAGAACCAGCAGGGAAAGCTGGTGCTGGGCCTCTTCAGCACACAGGCTGCTTTGCAACGGTGTCACCATCATTGCAGTCTCTCCTCGGTTTCATACCTAAAAGTCCATTTGAATCCAAATTCTCAGCTGGTCGCTTTCAGCTGCCCAGCAGCACAGTGAGTACAGCACGAACGTTTGGCTTCTGCTCCCACAGCAGAAGAGCCAGGATTGAAAGCTTGTGCTGGACCTGTTCAGCACACAATCACTTTTACATTGGTGCATCCATCGTTGCTTTCACTGCTGCCTTTCATACAGGAAAAGCATTTGAATGGAATCAGTTCAGGGCCTGCTCTCTGCTGCGCAGCAACACAGCACAGAATGAACAGTGGCATCTGCTCCCACAGCAGAAGAACCAGCAGGGAAAGCTAGTGCTGGGCCTCTTCAGCACACAGGCTGCTTTGCAACGGTGTCACCATCATTGCAGTCTCTCCTCGGTTTCATACCTAAAAGTCCATTTGAATCCAAATTCTCAGCTGGTCGCTTTCAGCTGCCCAGCAGCACAGTGAGTACAGCACGAACGTTTGGCTTCTGCTCCCACAGCAGAAGAGCCAGGATTGAAAGCTTGTGCTGGACCTGTTCAGCACACAATCACCTTTACATTGGTGCATCCATCGTTGCTTTCACTGCTCCCTTTCATACAGGAAAAGCATTTGAATGGAATCAGTTCAGAGCCTGCTCTCTGCTGCGCAGCAACACAGTCAGCACAGAATGAACAGTGGCATCTGCTCCCACAGCAGAAGAACCAGCAGGGAAAGCTAGTGCTGGGCCTCTTCAGCACACAGGCTGCTTTGCAACGGTGTCACCATCATTGCAGTCTCTCCTCGGTTTCATACCTAAAAGTCCATTTGAATCCAAATTCTCAGCTGGTCGCTCTCAGCTGCCCAGCAGCACAGTGAGTACAGCACGAACGTTTGGCCTCTGCTCCCACAGCAGAAGAGCCAGGATTGAAAGCTTGTGCTGGACCTGTTCAGCACACAATCACCTTTACATTGGTGCATCCATCGTTGCTTTCACTGCTCCCTTTCATACAGGAAAAGCATTTGAATGGAATCAGTTCAGAGCCTGCTCTCTGCTGCGCAGCAACACAGTCAGCACAGAATGAACAGTGGCATCTGCTCCCACAGCAGAAGAACCAGCAGGGAAAGCTAGTGCTGGGCCTCTTCAGCACACAGGCTGCTTTGCAACGGTGTCACCATCATTGCAGTCTCTCCTCGGTTTCATACCTAAAAGTCCATTTGAATCCAAATTCTCAGCTGGTCTCTCTCAGCTGCAGGCAGCACAGTGAGTACAGCACGAACGTTTGGCTTCTGCTCCCACAGCAGAAGAGCCAGGAGGGAAAGCTGTGCTGGACCTGTTCAGCACACAATCACCTTTACATTGGTGCATCCATCGTTGCTTTCACTGCTCCCTTTCATACAGGAAAAGCATTTGAATGGAATCAGTTCAGAGCCTGCTCTCTGCTGCGCAGCAACACAGTCAGCACAGAATGAACAGTGGCATCTGCTCCCACAGCAGAAGAACCAGCAGGGAAAGCTAGTGCTGGGCCTCTTCAGCACACAGGCTGCTTTGCAACGGTGTCACCATCATTGCAGTCTCTCCTCGGTTTCATACCTAAAAGTCCATTTGAATCCAAATTCTCAGCTGGTCGCTCTCAGCTGCCCAGCAGCACAGTGAGTACAGCACGAACGTTTGGCCTCTGCTCCCACAGCAGAAGAGCCAGGAGGGAAAGCTGGTGCGCGGACCTGTTCAGCACACAATCACCTTTACATTGGTGCATCCATCGTTGCTTTCACTGCTCCCTTTCATACAGGAAAAGCATTTGAATGGAATCAGTTCAGAGCCTGCTCTCTGCTGCGCAGCAACACAGTCAGCACAGAAGGAACAGTGGCATCTGCTCCCACAGCAGAAGAACCAGCAGGGAAAGCTAGTGCTGGGCCTCTTCAGCACACAGGCTGCTTTGCAACGGTGTCACCATCATTGCAGTCTCTCCTCGGTTTCATACCTAAAAGTCCATTTGAATCCAAATTCTCAGCTGGTCGCTTTCAGCTGCCCAGCAGCACAGTGAGTACAGCACGAACGTTTGGCTTCTGCTCCCACAGCAGAAGAGCCAGGATTGAAAGCTGGTGCTGGACCTGTTCAGCACACAATCACCTTTACATTGGTGCATCCATCGTTGCTTTCACTGCTCCCTTTCATACAGGAAAAGCATTTGAATGGAATCAGTTCAGAGCCTGCTCTCTGCTGCGCAGCAACACAGTCAGCACAGAAAGAACAGTGGCATCTGCTCCCACAGCAGAAGAACCAGCAGGGAAAGCTAGTGCTGGGCCTCTTCAGCACACAGGCTGCTTTGCAACGGTGTCACCATCATTGCAGTCTCTCCTCGGTTTCATACCTAAAAGTCCATTTGAATCCAAATTCTCAGCTGGTCGCTCTCAGCTGCCCAGCAGCACAGTGAGTACAGCACGAACGTTTGGCTTCTGCTCCCACAGCAGAAGAGCCAGGATTGAAAGCTTGTGCTGGACCTGTTCAGCACACAATCACCTTTACATTGGTGCATCCATCGTTGCTTTCACTGCTCCCTTTCATACAGGAAAAGCATTTGAATGGAATCAGTCCAGAGCCTGCTCTCTGCTGCGCAGCAACACAGTCAGCACAGAAAGAACAGTGGCATCTGCTCCCACAGCAGAAGAACCAGCAGGGAAAGCTAGTGCTGGGCCTCTTCAGCACACAGGCTGCTTTGCAACGGTGTCACCATCATTGCAGTCTCTCCTCGGTTTCATACCTAAAAGTCCATTTGAATCCAAATTCTCAGCTGGTCGCTCTCAGCTGCCCAGCAGCACAGTGAGTACAGCACGAACGTTTGGCCTCTGCTCCCACAGCAGAAGAGCCAGGATTGAAAGCTTGTGCTGGACCTGTTCAGCACACAATCACCTTTACATTGGTGCATCCATCGTTGCTTTCACTGCTCCCTTTCATACAGGAAAAGCATTTGAATGGAATCAGTTCAGAGCCTGCTCTCTGCTGCGCAGCAACACAGTCAGCACAGAATGAACAGTGGCATCTGCTCCCACAGCAGAAGAACCAGCAGGGAAAGCTAGTGCTGGGCCTCTTCAGCACACAGGCTGCTTTGCAACGGTGTCACCATCATTGCAGTCTCTCCTCGGTTTCATACCTAAAAGTCCATTTGAATCCAAATTCTCAGCTGGTCGCTCTCAGCTGCAGGCAGCACAGTGAGTACAGCACGAACGTTTGGCTTCTGCTCCCACAGCAGAAGAGCCAGGATTGAAAGCTGGTGCTGGACCTGTTCAGCACACAATCACCTTTACATTGGTGCATCCATCGTTGCTTTCACTGCTCCCTTTCATACAGGAAAAGCATTTGAATGGAATCAGTTCAGAGCCTGCTCTCTGCTGCGCAGCAACACAGTCAGCACAGAATGAACAGTGGCATCTGCTCCCACAGCAGAAGAACCAGCAGGGAAAGCTAGTGCTGGGCCTCTTCAGCACACAGGCTGCTTTGCAACGGTGTCACCATCATTGCAGTCTCTCCTCGGTTTCATACCTAAAAGTCCATTTGAATCCAAATTCTCAGCTGGTCGCTTTCAGCTGCCCAGCAGCACAGTGAGTACAGCACGAACGTTTGGCTTCTGCTCCCACAGCAGAAGAGCCAGGATTGAAAGCTTGTGCTGGACCTGTTCAGCACACAATCACCTTTACATTGGTGCATCCATCGTTGCTTTCACTGCTCCCTTTCATACAGGAAAAGCATTTGAATGGAATCAGTTCAGAGCCTGCTCTCTGCTGCGCAGCAACACAGTCAGCACAGAAAGAACAGTGGCATCTGCTCCCACAGCAGAAGAACCAGCAGGGAAAGCTAGTGCTGGGCCTCTTCAGCACACAGGCTGCTTTGCAACGGTGTCACCATCATTGCAGTCTCTCCTCGGTTTCATACCTAAAAGTCCATTTGAATCCAAATTCTCAGCTGGTCGCTCTCAGCTGCAGGCAGCACAGTGAGTACAGCACGAACGTTTGGCCTCTGCTCCCACAGCAGACGTGTCAGGATTGAAAGCTGGTGCTGGACCTGTTCAGCACACAATCACCTTTACATTGGTGCATCCATCGTTGCTTTCACTGCTCCCTTTCATACAGGAAAAGCATTTGAATGGAATCAGTCCAGAGCCTGCTCTCTGCTGCGCAGCAACACAGTCAGCACAGAATGAACAGTGGCATCTGCTCCCACAGCAGAAGAACCAGCAGGGAAAGCTAGTGCTGGGCCTCTTCAGCACACAGGCTGCTTTGCAACGGTGTCACCATCATTGCAGTCTCTCCTCGGTTTCATACCTAAAAGTCCATTTGAATCCAAATTCTCAGCTGGTCGCTCTCAGCTGCAGGCAGCACAGTGAGTACAGCACGAACGTTTGGCCTCTGCTCCCACAGCAGAAGAGCCAGGAGGGAAAGCTGGTGCTGGACCTGTTCAGCACACAATCACCTTTACATTGGTGCATCCATCGTTGCTTTCACTGCTCCCTTTCATACAGGAAAAGCATTTGAATGGAATCAGTTCAGAGCCTGCTCTCTGCTGCGCAGCAACACAGTCAGCACAGAATGAACAGTGGCATCTGCTCCCACAGCAGAAGAACCAGCAGGGAAAGCTGGTGCTGGGCCTCTTCAGCACACAGGCTGCTTTGCAACGGTGTCACCATCATTGCAGTCTCTCCTCGGTTTCATACCTAAAAGTCCATTTGAATCCAAATTCTCAGCTGGTCGCTCTCAGCTGCCCAGCAGCACAGTGCGTACAGCACGAACGTTTGGCTTCTGCTCCCACAGCAGAAGAGCCAGGATTGAAAGCTTGTGTTGGACCTGTTCAGCACACAATCACCTTTACATTGGTGCATCCATCGTTGCTTTCACTGCTCCCTTTCATACAGGAAAAGCATTTGAATGGAATCAGTTCAGAGCCTGCTCTCTGCTGCGCAGCAACACAGTCAGCACAGAATGAACAGTGGCATCTGCTCCCACAGCAGAAGAACCAGCAGGGAAAGCTAGTGCTGGGCCTCTTCAGCACACAGGCTGCTTTGCAACGGTGTCACCATCATTGCAGTCTCTCCTCGGTTTCATACCTAAAAGTCCATTTGAATCCAAATTCTCAGCTGGTCGCATTCAGCTGCCCAGCAGCACAGTGAGTACAGCACGAACGTTTGGCTTCTGCTCCCACAGCAGAAGAGCCAGGATTGAAAGCTTGTGTTGGACCTGTTCAGCACACAGTCACTTTTACATTGGTGCATCCATCGTTGCTTTCACTGCTCCCTTTCATACAGGAAAAGCATTTGAATGGAATCAGTCCAGAGCCTGCTCTCTGCTGCGCAGCAACACAGTCAGCACAGAATGAACAGTGGCATCTGCTCCCACAGCAGAAGAACCAGCAGGGAAAGCTAGTGCTGGGCCTCTTCAGCACACAGGCTGCTTTGCAACGGTGTCACCATCATTGCAGTCTCTCCTCGGTTTCATACCTAAAAGTCCATTTGAATCCAAATTCTCAGCTGGTCTCTCTCAGCTGCAGGCAGCACAGTGAGTACAGCACGAACGTTTGGCCTCTGCTCCCACAGCAGAAGAGCCAGGAGGGAAAGCTAGTGCTGGACCTGTTCAGCACACAATCACCTTTACATTGGTGCATCCATCGTTGCTTTCACTGCTCCCTTTCATACAGGAAAAGCATTTGAATGGAATCAGTTCAGAGCCTGCTCTCTGCTGCGCAGCAACACAGTCAGCACAGAATGAACAGTGGCATCTGCTCCCACAGCAGAAGAACCAGCAGGGAAAGCTAGTGCTGGGCCTCTTCAGCACACAGGCTGCTTTGCAACGGTGTCACCATCATTGCAGTCTCTCCTCGGTTTCATACCTAAAAGTCCATTTGAATCCAAATTCTCAGCTGGTCGCTTTCAGCTGCCCAGCAGCACAGTGAGTACAGCACGAACGTTTGGCTTCTGCTCCCACAGCAGAAGAGCCAGGATTGAAAGCTTGTGCTGGACCTGTTCAGCACACAATCACCTTTACATTGGTGCATCCATCGTTGCTTTCACTGCTCACTTTCATACAGGAAAACCATTGGAATGGAATCAGTTCAGA
Source organism: Pezoporus occidentalis (assembly GCF_034315485.1). Lineage (NCBI taxonomy): Eukaryota > Metazoa > Chordata > Aves > Psittaciformes > Psittacidae > Pezoporus > Pezoporus occidentalis. Next base: position 8,573 of record NW_026913412.1, read on the forward strand.
GCCTGCTCTCTGCTGCGCAGCAACACAGCACAGAATGAACAGGGGCATCTGCTCCCACAGCAGAAGAACCAGCAGGGAAAGCTAGTGCTGGGCCTCTTCAGCACACAGGCTGCTTTGCAACGGTGTCACCATCATTGCAGTCTCTCCTCGGTTTCATACCTAAAAGTCCATTTGAATCCAAATTCTCAGCTGGTCGCTTTCAGCTGCCCAGCAGCCCAGTGAGTACAGCACGAACGTTTGGCCTCTGCTCCCACAGCAGAAGAGCCAGGAGGGAAAGCTCGTGTTGGACCTGTTCAGCACACAGTCACATTTAGATCGGTGCATCCATCGTTGCTTTCACTGCTCCCTTTCATACAGGAAAAGCATTTGAATGGAATCAGTTCAGAGCCTGCTCTCTGCTACGCAGCAACACTGTCAGCACAGAATGAACAGTGGCATCTGCTCCCACAGCAGAAGAACCAACAGGGAAAGCTAGTGCTGGGCCTCTTCAGCACACAGGCTGCTTTGCAACGGTGTCACCATCATTGCAGTCTCTCCTCGGTTTCATACCTAAAAGTCCATTTGAATCCAAATTCTCAGCTGGTCCCTTTCAGCTGCCCAGCAGCACAGTGAGTACAGCACGAACGTTTGGCCTCTGCTCCCACAGCAGAAGAGCCAGGATTGAAAGCTTGTGCTGGACCTGTTCAGCACACAATCACCTTTACATTGGTGCATCCATCGTTGCTTTCACTGCTCCCTTTCATACAGGAAAAGCATTTGAATGGAATCAGTTCAGAGCCTGCTCTCTGCTGCGCAGCAACACAGTCAGCACAGAATGAACAGTGGCATCTGCTCCCACAGCAGAAGAACCAGCAGGGAAAGCTAGTGCTGGGCCTCTTCAGCACACAGGCTGCTTTGCAACGGTGTCACCATCATTGCAGTCTCTCCTCGGTTTCATACCTAAAACTCCATTTGAATCCAAATTCTCAGCTGGTCGCTCTCAGCTGCAGGCAGCACAGTGAGTACAGCACGAACGTTTGGCCTCTGCTCCCACAGCAGAAGTGTCAGGATTGAAAGCTGGTGCTGGACCTGTTCAGCACACAATCACCTTTACATTGGTGCATCCATCGTTGCTTTCACTGCTCCCTTTCATACAGGAAAAGCATTTGAATGGAATCAGTTCAGAGCCTGCTCTCTGCTGCGCAGCAACACAGTCAGCACAGAATGAACAGTGGCATCTGCTCCCACAGCAGAAGAACCAGCAGGGAAAGCTAGTGCTGGGCCTCTTCAGCACACAGGCTGCTTTGCAACGGTGTCACCATCACTGCAGTCTCTCCTCGGTTTCATACCTAAAAGTCCATTTGAATCCAAATTCTCAGCTGGTCTCTCTCAGCTGCAGGCAGCACAGTGAGTACAGCACGAACGTTTGGCCTCTACTCCCACAGCAGAAGAGCCAGGAGGGAATGCTGGCGCTGGACCTGTTAAGCACACAATCACCTTTACATTGGTGCATCCATCGTTGCTTTCACTGCTCATTTTCATACAGGAAAAGCATTTGAATGGAATCAGTCCAGAGCCTGCTCTCTGCTGCGCAGCAACACAGCGCAGAATGAACAGTGGCATCTGCTCCCCCAGCAGAAGAACCAGCAGGGAAAGCTAATGCTGGGCCTCTTCAGCACACAGGCTGCTTTGCAACGGTGTCACCATCATTGCAGTCTCTCCTCGGTTTCATACCTAAAAGTCCATTTGAATCCAAATTCTCAGCTGGTCGCTTTCAGCTGCCCAGCAGCCCAGTGAGTACAGCACGAACGTTTGGCCTCTGCTACCACAGCAGAAGAGCCAGGAGGGAAAGCTGGTGCTGGACCTGTTCAGCACACAGTCACTTTTATATCGGTGCATCCATCGTTGCTTTCACTGCTCCCTTTCATACAGGAAAACCATTGGAATGGAATCAGTCCAGAGCCTGCTCTCTGCTGCGCAGCAACACAGTCAGCACAGAATGAACAGTGGCATCTGCTCCCACAGCAGAAGAACCAGCAGGGAAAGCTAGTGCTGGGCCTCTTCAGCACACAGGCTGCTTTGCAACGGTGTCACCATCATTGCAGTCTCTCCTCGGTTTCATACCTAAAAGTCCATTTGAATCCAAATTCTCAGCTGGTCGCTTTCAGCTGCCCAGCAGCACAGTGAGTACAGCACGAACGTTTGGCCTCTCCTCCCACAGCAGAAGAGCCAGGATTGAAAGCTTGTGCTGGACCTGTTCAGCACACAATCACCTTTACATTGGTGCATCCATCGTTGCTTTCACTGCTCCCTTTCATACAGGAAAAGCATTTGAATGGAATCAGTTCAGAGCCTGCTCTCTGCTGCGCAGCAACACAGTCAGCGCAGAATGAACAGTGGCATCTGCTCCCACAGCAGAAGAACCAGCAGGGAAAGCTAGTGCTGGGCCTCTTCAGCACACAGGCTGCTTTGCAACGGTGTCACCATCATTGCAATCTCTCCTCGGTTTCATACCTAAAAGTCCGTTTGAATCCAAATTCTCAGCTGGTCGCTCTCAGCTACAGGCAGCACAGTGAGTACAGCACGAACGTTTGGCCTCTGCTCCCACAGCAGAAGTGTCAGGATTGAAAGCTGGTGCTGGACCTGTTCAGCACACAATCACCTTTACATCGGTGCATCCATCGTTGCTTTCACTGCTCACTTTCATATAGGAAAAGCATTTGAATGGAATCAGTCCAGAGCCTGCTCTCTGCTGCGCAGCAACACAGTCAGCACAGAATGAACAGTGGCATCTGCTCCCACAGCAGAAGAACCAGCAGGGAAAGCTAGTGCTGGGCCTCTTCAGCACACAGGCTGCTTTGCAACGGTGTCACCATCATTGCAGTCTCTCCTCGGTTTCATACCTAAAAGTCCATTTGAATCCAAATTCTCAGCTGGTCGCTCTCAGCTGCAGGCAGCACAGTGAGTACAGCACGAACGTTTGGCCTCTGCTCCCACAGCAGAAGAGCCAGGAGGGAAAGCTGGTGTTGGACCTGTTCAGCACACAGTCACTTTTACATCGGTGCATCCATCGTTGCTTTCACTGCTCCCTTTCATACAGGAAAAGCATTTGAATGGAATCAGTTCAGAGCCTGCTCTCTGCTGCGCAGCAACACAGTCAGCACAGAATGAACAGTGGCATCTGCTCCCACAGCAGAAGAACCAGCAGGGAAAGCTAGTGCTGGGCCTCTTCAGCACACAGGCTGCTTTGCAACGGTGTCACCATCATTGCAGTCTCTCCTCGGTTTCATACCTAAAAGTCCATTTGAATCCAAATTCTCAGCTGGTCACTCTCAGCTGCAGGCAGCACAGTGAGTACAGCACGAACGTTTGGCCTCTGCTCCCACAGCAGAAGAGCCAGGAGGGAAAGCTTGTGCTGGACCTGTTCAGCACACAATCACCTTTACATTGGTGCATCCATCGTTGCTTTCACTGCTCACTTTCATACAGGAAAAGCATTTGAATGGAATCAGTTCAGAGCCTGCTCTCTGCTGGCAGCAGCACAGTCAGCACAGAAAGAACAGTGGCATCTGCTCCCACAGCAGAAGAACCAGCAGGGAAAGCTAGTGCTGGGCCTCTTCAGCACACAGGCAGCTTTGCAACGGTGTCACCATCATTGCAGTCTCTCCTCGGTTTCATACCTAAAACTCCATTTGAATCCAAATTCTCAGCTGGTCGCTTTCAGCTGCCCAGCAGCACAGTGAGTACAGCACGAACGTTTGGCTTCTGCTCCCACAGCAGAAGAGCCAGGATTGAAAGCTTGTGCTGGACCTGTTCAGCACACAATCACCTTTACATTGGTGCATCCATCGTTGCTTTCACTGCTCACTTTCATACAGGAAAACCATTGGAATGGAATCAGTTCAGAGCCTGCTCTCTGCTGCGCAGCAACACAGCACAGAATGAACAGTGGCATCTGCTCCCACAGCAGAAGAACCAGCAGGGAAAGCTAGTGCTGGGCCTCTTCAGCACACAGGCTGCTTTGCAACGGTGTCACCATCATTGCAGTCTCTCCTCGGTTTCATACCTAAAAGTCCATTTGAATCCAAATTCTCAGCTGGTCGCTTTCAGCTGCCCAGCAGCCCAGTGAGTACAGCACGAACGTTTGGCTTCTGCTCCCACAGCAGAAGAGCCAGGAGGGAAAGCTTGTGCTGGACCTGTTCAGCACACAATCACCTTTACATTGGTGCATCCATCGTTGCTTTCACTGCTCACTTTCATACAGGAAAACCATTGGAATGGAATCAGTTCAGAGCCTGCTCTCTGCTGCGCAGCAACACAGCACAGAATGAACAGTGGCATCTGCTCCCACAGCAGAAGAACCAGCAGGGAAAGCTAGTGCTGGGCCTCTTCAGCACACAGGCTGCTTTGCAACGGTGTCACCATCATTGCAGTCTCTCCTCGGTTTCATACCTAAAAGTCCATTTGAATCCAAATTCTCAGCTGGTCGCTCTCAGCTGCCCAGCAGCACAGTGAGTACAGCACGAACGTTTGGCTTCTGCTCCCACAGCAGAAGAGCCAGGAGGGAAAGCTGGTGTTGGACCTGTTCAGCACACAGTCACTTTTATATCGGTGCATCCATCGTTGCTTTCACTGCCCCCTTTCATACAGGAAAACCATTGGAATGGAATCAGTCCAGAGCCTGCTCTCTGCTGCGCAGCAACACAGTCAGCACAGAATGAACAGTGGCATCTGCTCCCACAGCAGAAGAACCAGCAGGGAAAGCTAGTGCTGGGCCTCTTCAGCACACAGGCTGCTTTGCAACGGTGTCACCATCATTGCAATCTCTCCTCGGTTTCATACCTAAAAGTCCGTTTGAATCCAAATTCTCAGCTGGTCGCTCTCAGCTGCAGGCAGCACAGTGAGTACAGCACGAACGTTTGGCCTCTGCTCCCACAGCAGAAGTGTCAGGATTGAAAGCTGGTGCTGGACCTGTTCAGCACACAATCACCTTTACATCGGTGCATCCATCGTTGCTTTCACTGCTCACTTTCATACAGGAAAAGCATTTGAATGGAATCAGTCCAGAGCCTGCTCTCTGCTGCGCAGCAACACAGTCAGCACAGAATGAACAGTGGCATCTGCTCCCACAGCAGAAGAACCAGCAGGGAAAGCTAGTGCTGGGCCTCTTCAGCACACAGGCTGCTTTGCAACGGTGTCACCATCATTGCAGTCTCTCCTCGGTTTCATACCTAAAAGTCCATTTGAATCCAAATTCTCAGCTGGTCTCTCACAGCTGCCGGCAGCACAGTGAGTACAGCACGAACGTTTGGCCTCTGCTCCCACAGCAGAAGAGCCAGGAGGGAAAGCTGGTGCTGGACCTGTTCAGCACACAATCACCTTTACATTGGTGCATCCATCGTTGCTTTCACTGCTCACTTTCATACAGGAAAACCATTGGAATGGAATCAGTTCAGAGCCTGCTCTCTGCTGCGCAGCAACACAGCACAGAATGAACAGTGGCATCTGCTCCCACAGCAGAAGAACCAGCAGGGAAAGCTAGTGCTGGGCCTCTTCAGCACACAGGCTGCTTTGCAACGGTGTCACCATCATTGCAGTCTCTCCTCGGTTTTATACCTAAAAGTCCATTTGAATCCAAATTCTCAGCTGGTCGCTTTCAGCTGCCCAGCAGCCCAGTGAGTACAGCACGAACGTTTGGCCTCTGCTCCCACAGCAGAAGAGCCAGGATTGAAAGCTTGTGCTGGACCTGTTCAGCACACAATCACCTTTACATTGGTGCATCCATCGTTGCTTTCACTGCTCACTTTCATACAGGAAAAGCATTTGAATGGAATCAGTCCAGAGCCTGCTCTCTGCTGCGCAGCAACAGTCAACACAGAATGAACAGTGGCATCTGCTCCGACAGCAGAAGAACCAGCAGGGAAAGCTAGTGCTGGGCCTCTTCAGCACACAGGCTGCTTTGCAACGGTGTCACCATCATTGCAGTCTCTCCTCGGTTTCATACCTAAAAGTCCATTTGAATCCAAATTCTCAGCTGGTCGCTTTCAGCTGCCCAGCAGCCCAGTGATTACAGCACGAACGTTTGGCCTCTGCTCCCACAGCAGAAGAGCCAGGAGGGAAAGCTTGTGCTGGACCTGTTCAGCACACAGTCACTTTTATATCGGTGCATCCATCGTTGCTTTCACTGCTCCCTTTCATACAGGAAAACCATTGGAATGGAATCAGTCCAGAGCCTGCTCTCTGCTGCGCAGCAACACAGTCAGCACAGAATGAACAGTGGCATCTGCTCCCACAGCAGAAGAACCAGCAGGGAAAGCTAGTGCTGGGCCTCTTCAGCACACAGGCTGCTTTGCAACGGTGTCACCATCATTGCAATCTCTCCTCGGTTTCATACCTAAAAGTCCGTTTGAATCCAAATTCTCAGCTGGTCGCTCTCAGCTGCAGGCAGCACAGTGAGTACAGCACGAACGTTTGGCCTCTGCTCCCACAGCAGAAGTGTCAGGATTGAAAGCTGGTGCTGGACCTGTTCAGCACACAATCACTTTT
>NW_026913413.1:0-8329 GCF_034315485.1 Pezoporus occidentalis
GATGGTGACACCTTTGCAAAGCAGCCTGTGTGCTGAAGAGGCCCAGCCCCAGCTTTCCCTGCTGGTTCTTCTGCTGTGGGAGAAGATGCCACTGTTCATTCTGTGCTGACTGTGTTGCTGCGCAGCAGAGAGCAGGCTCTGAACTGATTCCATTCAAATGATTTTCCTGTATGAAAGGGAGCAGTGAAAGCAACGATGGATGCACCAATGTAAAGGTGATTGTGTGCTGAACAGGTCCAGCACCAGCTTTCCCTCCTGGCTCTTCTGCTGTGGGAGCAGAGGCCAAACGTTCGTGCTGTACTCACTGTGCTGCTGGGCAGCTGAGAGCGACCAGCTGAGAATTTGGATTCAAATGGACTTTTAGGTATGAAACCGAGGAGAGACTGCAATGATGGTGACACCGTTGCAAAGCAGCCTGTGTGCTGAAGAGGCCCAGCACCAGCTTTCCCTGCTGGTTCTTCTGCTGTGGGAGCAGATGCCACTGTTCTTTCTGTGCTGACTGTGTTGCTGCCAGCAGAGAGCAGGCTCTGAACTGATTCCATTCAAATGCTTTTCCTGTATGAAAGGGAGCAGTGAAAGCAACGATGGATGCACCAATGTAAAGGTGATTGTGTGCTGAACAGGTCCAGCACCAGCTTTCAATCCTGGCTCTTCTGCTGTGGGAGCAGAGGCCAAACGTTCGTGCTGTACTCACTGTGCTGCTGGGCAGCTGAGAGCGACCAGCTGAGAATTTGGATTCAAATGGACTTTTAGGTATGAAACCGAGGAGAGACTGCAATGATGGTGACACCGTTGCAAAGCAGCCTGTGTGCTGAAGAGGCCCAGCCCCAGCTTTCCCTGCTGGTTCTTCTGCTGTGGGAGCAGATGCCACTGTTCATTCTGCGCTGACTGTGTTGCTGCGCAGCAGAGAGCAGGCTCTGAACTGATTCCATTCAAATGCTTTTCCTGTATGAAAGGGAGCAGTGAAAGCAACGATGGATGCACCAATGTAAAGGTGATTGTGTGCTGAACAGGTCCAGCACAAGCTTTCAATCCTGGCTCTTCTGCTGTGGGAGCAGAGGCCAAACGTTTGTGCTGTACTCACTGTGCTGCTGGGCAGCTGAAAGCGACCAGCTGAGAATTTGGATTCAAATGGAGTTTTAGGTATGAAACCGAGGAGAGACTGCAATGATGGTGACACCGTTGCAAAGCAGCCTGTGTGCTGAAGAGGCCCAGCACTAGCTTTCCCTGCTGGTTCTTCTGCTGTGGGAGCAGATGCCACTGTTCATTCTGTGCTGACTGTGTTGCTGCGCAGCAGAGAGCAGGCTCTGGACTGATTCCATTCAAATGCTTTTCCTGTATGAAAGTGAGCAGTGAAAGCAACGATGGATGCACCAATGTAAATGTGATTGTGTGCTGAACAGGTCCAGCACCAGCTTTCCCTCCTGGCTCTTCTGCTGTGGGAGCAGAGGCCAAACGTTCGTGCTGTACTCACTGTGCTGCTGGGCAGCTGAAAGCGACCAGCTGAAAATTTGGATTCAAATGGACTTTTAGGTATGAAACCGAGGAGAGACTGCAATGATGGTGACACCGTTGCAAAGCAGCCTGTGTGCTGAAGAGGCCCAGCACCAGCTTTCCCTGCTGGTTCTTCTGCTGTGGGAGCAGATGCCACTGTTCTTTCTGTGCTGACTGTGTTGCTGCCAGCAGAGAGCAGGCTCTGAACTGATTCCATTCAAATGCTTTTCCTGTATGAAAGGGAGCAGTGAAAGCAACGATGGATGCACCAATGTAAAGGTGATTGTGTGCTGAACAGGTCCAGCACCAGCTTTCAATCCTGGCTCTTCTGCTGTGGGAGCAGAAGCCAAACGTTCGTGCTGTACTCACTGTGCTGCCTGCAGCTGAGAGCGACCAGCTGAGAATTTGGATTCAAATGGACTTTTAGGTATGAAACCGAGGAGAGACTGCAATGATGGTGACACCGTTGCAAAGCAGCCTGTGTGCTGAAGAGGCCCAGCACTAGCTTTCCCTGCTGGTTCTTCTGCTGTGGGAGCAGATGCCACTGTTCATTCTGTGCTGACTGTGTTGCTGCGCAGCAGAGAGCAGGCTCTGAACTGATTCCATTCAAATGCTTTTCCTGTATGAAAGGGAGCAGTGAAAGCAACGATGGATGCACCAATGTAAAGGTGATTGTGTGCTGAACAGGTCCAGCACAAGCTTTCAATCCTGGCTCTTCTGCTGTGGGAGCAGAGGCCAAACGTTCGTGCTGTACTCACTGTGCTGCTGGGCAGCTGAAAGCGACCAGCTGAGAATTTGGATTCAAATGGACTTTTAGGTATGAAACCGAGGAGAGACTGCAATGATGGTGACACCGTTGCAAAGCAGCCTGTGTGCTGAAGAGGCCCAGCACCAGCTTTCCCTGCTGGTTCTTCTGCTGTGGGAGCAGATGCCACTGTTCATTCTGTGCTGACTGTGTTGCTGCGCAGCAGAGAGCAGGCTCTGAACTGATTCCATTCAAATGCTTTTCCTGTATGAAAGGGAGCAGTGAAAGCAACGATGGATGCACCAATGTAAAGGTGATTGTGTGCTGAACAGGTCCAGCACCAGCTTTCCCTCCTGGCTCTTCTGCTGTGGGAGCAGAGGCCAAACGTTCGTGCTGTACTCACTGTGCTGCCTGCAGCTGAGAGAGACCAGCTGAGAATTTGGATTCAAATGGACTTTTAGGTATGAAACCGAGGAGAGACTGCAATGATGGTGACACCGTTGCAAAGCAGCCTGTGTGCTGAAGAGGCCCAGCACTAGCTTTCCCTGCTGGTTCTTCTGCTGTGGGAGCAGATGCCACTGTTCATTCTGTGCTGACTGTGTTGCTGCGCAGCAGAGAGCAGGCTCTGGACTGATTCCATTCAAATGCTTTTCCTGTATGAAAGGGAGCAGTGAAAGCAACGATGGATGCACCAATGTAAAGGTGATTGTGTGCTGAACAGGTCCAGCACAAGCTTTCAATCCTGGCTCTTCTGCTGTGGGAGCAGAGGCCAAACGTTCGTGCTGTACTCACTGGGCTGCTGGGCAGCTGAAAGCGACCAGCTGAGAATTTGGATTCAAATGGACTTTTAGGTATGAAACCGAGGAGAGACTGCAATGATGGTGACATCGTTGCAAAGCAGCCTGTGTGCTGAAGAGGCCCAGCACCAGCTTTCCCTGCTGGTTCTTCTGCTGTGGGAGCAGATGCCACTGTTCATTCTGTGCTGTGTTGCTGCGCAGCAGAGAGCAGGCTCTGGACTGATTCCATTCAAATGCTTTTCCTGTATGAAAGTGAGCAGTGAAAGCAACGATGGATGCACCAATGTAAAGGTGATTGTGTGCTGAACAGGTCCAGCACCAGCTTTCCCTCCTGGCTCTTCTGCTGTGGGAGCAGAGGCCAAACGTTCGTGCTGTACTCACTGTGCTGCCTGCAGCTGAAAGCGACCGGCAGAAAATTTGGATTCAAATGGACTTTTAGGTATGAAACCGAGGAGAGACTGCAATGTTGCTGCCTTCAGAGAGCAGGCTCTGAACTGATTCCATTCAAATGCTTTTCCTGTATGAAAGGGAGCAGTGAAAGCAACGATGGATGCACCAATGTAAAGGTGATTGTGTGCTGAACAGGTCCAGCACAAGCTTTCAATCCTGGCTCTTCTGCTGTGGGAGGAGAGGCCAAACGTTCGTGCTGTACTCACTGTGCTGCTGGGCAGCTGAAAGCGACCAGCTGAGAATTTGGATTCAAATGGACTTTTAGGTATGAAACCGAGGAGAGACTGCAATGATGGTGACACCGTTGCAAAGCAGCCTGTGTGCTGAAGAGGCCCAGCCCCAGCTTTCCCTGCTGGTTCTTCTGCTGTGGGAGCAGATGCCACTGTTCATTCTGCGCTGACTGTGTTGCTGCGCAGCAGAGAGCAGGCTCTGAACTGATTCCATTCAAATGCTTTTCCTGTATGAAAGGGAGCAGTGAAAGCAACGATGGATGCACCAATGTAAAGGTGATTGTGTGCTGAACAGGTCCAGCACAAGCTTTCAATCCTGGCTCTTCTGCTGTGGGAGCAGAGGCCAAACGTTTGTGCTGTACTCACTGGGCTGCTGGGCAGCTGAAAGCGACCAGCTGAGAATTTGGATTCAAATGGAGTTTTAGGTATGAAACCGAGGAGAGACTGCAATGATGGTGACACCGTTGCAAAGCAGCCTGTGTGCTGAAGAGGCCCAGCACTAGCTTTCCCTGCTGGTTCTTCTGCTGTGGGAGGAGATGCCACTGTTCATTCTGTGCTGACTGTGTTGCTGCGCAGCAGAGAGCAGGCTCTGGACTGATTCCATTCAAATGCTTTTCCTGTATGAAAGTGAGCAGTGAAAGCAACGATGGATGCACCAATGTAAATGTGATTGTGTGCTGAACAGGTCCAGCACCAGCTTTCCCTCCTGGCTCTTCTGCTGTGGGAGCAGAAGCCAAACGTTCCTGCTGTACTCACTGTGCTGCTGGGCAGCTGAGAGAGACCAGCTGAAAATTTGGATTCAAATGGACTTTTAGGTATGAAACCGAGGAGAGACTGCAATGATGGTGACACCGTTGCAAAGCAGCCTGTGTGCTGAAGAGGCCCAGCACCAGCTTTCCCTGCTGGTTCTTCTGCTGTGGGAGCAGATGCCACTGTTCTTTCTGTGCTGACTGTGTTGCTGCCAGCAGAGAGCAGGCTCTGAACTGATTCCATTCAAATGCTTTTCCTGTATGAAAGGGAGCAGTGAAAGCAACGATGGATGCACCAATGTAAAGGTGATTGTGTGCTGAACAGGTCCAGCACAAGCTTTCAATCCTGGCTCTTCTGCTGTGGGAGGAGAGGCCAAACGTTCGTGCTGTACTCACTGGGCTGCCTGCAGCTGAGAGCGACCAGCTGAGAATTTGGATTCAAATGGACTTTTAGGTATGAAACCGAGGAGAGACTGCAATGATGGTGACACCTTTGCAAAGCAGCCTGTGTGCTGAAGAGGCCCAGCACTAGCTTTCCCTGCTGGTTCTTCTGCTGTGGGAGCAGATGCCACTGTTCATTCTCCGCTGACTGTGTTGCTGCGCAGCAGAGAGCAGGCTCTGGACTGATTCCATTCAAATGCTTTTCCTGTATGAAAGTGAGCAGTGAAAGCAACGATGGATGCACCAATGTAAAGGTGATTCTGTGCTGAACAGGTCCAGCACCAGCTTTCCCTCCTGGCTCTTCTGCTGTGGGAGCAGAGGCCAAACGTTCGTGCTGTACTCACTGGGCTGCTGGGCAGCTGAAAGCGACCACCTGAGAATTTGGATTCAAATGGACTTTTAGGTATGAAACCGAGGAGAGACTGCAATGATGGTGACACCGTTGCAAAGCAGCCTGTGTGCTGAAGAGGCCCAGCCCCAGCTTTCCCTGCTGGTTCTTCTGCTGTGGGAGAAGATGCCACTGTTCATTCTGTGCTGACTGTGTTGCTGCGCAGCAGAGAGCAGGCTCTGAACTGATTCCATTCAAATGATTTTCCTGTATGAAAGGGAGCAGTGAAAGCAACGATGGATGCACCAATGTAAAGGTCATTGTGTGCTGAACAGGTCCAACACCAGCTTTCCCTCCTGGCTCTTCTGCTGTGGGAGCAGAGGCCAAACGTTCGTGCTGTACTCACTGTGCTGCCTGCAGCTGAGAGAGACCAGCTGAGAATTTGGATTCAAATGGACTTTTAGGTATGAAACCGAGGAGAGACTGCAATGATGGTGACACCGTTGCAAAGCAGCCTGTGTGCTGAAGAGGCCCAGCACCAGCTTTCCCTGCTGGTTCTTCTGCTGTGGGAGCAGATGCCACTGTTCATTCTGTGCTGACTGTGTTGCTGCGCAGCAGAGAGCAGGCTCTGAACTGATTCCATTCAAATGCTTTTCCTGTATGAAAGGGAGCAGTGAAAGCAACGATGGATGCACCAATGTAAAGGTGATTGTGTGCTGAACAGGTCCAGCACAAGCTTTCAATCCTGGCTCTTCTGCTGTGGGAGCAGAAGCCAAACGTTCGTGCTGTACTCACTGGGCTGCTGGGCAGCTGAAAGCGACCAGCTGAGAATTTGGATTCAAATGGACTTTTAGGTATGAAACCGAGGAGAGACTGCAATGATGGTGACATCGTTGCAAAGCAGCCTGTGTGCTGAAGAGGCCCAGCACTAGCTTTCCCTGCTGGTTCTTCTGCTGTGGGAGGAGATGCCACTGTTCTTTCTGTGGTGACTGTGTTGCTGCGCAGCAGAGAGCAGGCTCTGGACTGATTCCATTCAAATGCTTTTCCTGTATGAAAGTGAGCAGTGAAAGCAACGATGGATGCACCAATGTAAAGGTGATTGTGTGCTGAACAGGTCCAGCACCATCATTCCCTCCTGGCTCTTCTGCTGTGGAAGCAGAGGCCAAACGTTCGTGCTGTACTCACTGTGCTGCCTGCAGCTGAGAGAGACCAGCTGAGAATTTGGATTCAAATGGAGTTTTAGGTATGAAACCGAGGAGAGACTGCAATGATGGTGACACCGTTGCAAAGCAGCCTGTGTGCTGAAGAGGCCCAGCACTAGCTTTCCCTGCTGGTTCTTCTGCTGTGGGAGCAGATGCCACTGTTCTTTCTGTGCTGACTGTGCTGCTGCCAGCAGAGAGCAGGTTCTGAACTGATTCCATTCAAATGCTTTTCCTGTATGAAAGGGAGCAGTGAAAGCAACGATGGATGCACCAATGTAAAGGTGATTGTGTGCTGAACAGGTCCAGCACAAGCTTTCAATCCTGGCTCTTCTGCTGTGGGAGCAGAAGCCAAACGTTCGTGCTGTACTCACTGGGCTGCTGGGCAGCTGAAAGCGACCAGCTGAGAATTTGGATTCAAATGGACTTTTAGGTATGAAACCGAGGAGAGACTGCAATGATGGTGACATCGTTGCAAAGCAGCCTGTGTGCTGAAGAGGCCCAGCACCAGCTTTCCCTGCTGGTTCTTCTGCTGTGGGAGCAGATGCCACTGTTCATTCTGTGCTGACTGTGTTGCTGCGCAGCAGAGAGCAGGCTCTGGACTGATTCCATTCAAATGCTTTTCCTGTATGAAAGTGAGCAGTGAAAGCAACGATGGATGCACCAATGTAAAGGTGATTGTGTGCTGAACAGGTCCAGCACCAGCATTCCCTCCTGGCTCTTCTGCTGTGGGAGCAGAGGCCAAACGTTCGTGCTGTACTCACTGTGCTGCCTGCAGCTGAGAGAGACCAGCTGAGAATTTGGATTCAAATGGAGTTTTAGGTATGAAACCGAGGAGAGACTGCAATGATGGTGACACCGTTGCAAAGCAGCCTGTGTGCTGAAGAGGCCCAGCACTAGCTTTCCCTGCTGGTTCTTCTGCTGTGGGAGCAGATGCCACTGTTCTTTCTGTGCTGACTGTGCTGCTGCCAGCAGAGAGCAGGCTCTGAACTGATTCCATTCAAATGCTTTTCCTGTATGAAAGTGAGCAGTGAAAGCAACGATGGATGCACCAATGTAAAAGTGACTGTGTGCTGAACAGGTCCAGCACCAGCTTTCCCTCCTGGCTCTTCTGCTGTGGGAGCAGATGCCACTGTTCATTCAATGATGTGCAGCCTGTGTGCTGTGTTGCTGCTGCAGCAGAGAGCAGGCTCTGAGACTGATTCCATTCAAATGCTTTTCCTGTATGAAAGGGAGCAGTGAAAGCAACGATGGATGCACCAATGTAAAGGTGATTGTGTGCTGAACAGGTCCAGCACCAGCTTTCCCTCCTGGCTCTTCTGCTGTGGGAGCAGAGGCCAAACGTTCGTGCTGTACTCACTGTGCTGCTGGCAGCTGAAAGCGACCAGCTGAGAATTTGGATTCAAATGGAGTTTTAGGTATGAAACCGAGGAGAGATTGCAATGATGGTGACACCGTTGCAAAGCAGTATGTGTGCTGAAGAGGCCCAGCACCAGCTTTCCCTGCTGGTTCTTCTGCTGTGGGAGCAGATGCCACTGTTCTTTCTGTGCTGACTGTGTTGCTGCGCAGCAGAGAGCAGGCTCTGGACTGATTCCATTCAAATGCTTTTCCTGTATGAAAGGGAGCAGTGAAAGCAACGATGGATGCACCAATGTAAAGGTGATTGTGTGCTGAACAGGTCCAGCACCAGCTTTCCCTCCTGGCTCTTCTGCTGTGGGAGCAGAGGCCAAACGTTCGTGCTGTACTCACTGGGCTGCTGGGCAGCTGAAAGCGACCAGCTGAGAATTTGGATTCAAATGGACTTTTAGGTATGAAACCGAGGAGAGATTGCAATGATGGTGACACCGTTGCAAAGCAGCCTGTGTGCTGAAGAGGCCCAGCCCCAGCTTTCCCTGC
>NW_026913414.1:0-12550 GCF_034315485.1 Pezoporus occidentalis
AGGACCCTCAGCACCCATAGGAAGCCAGCAGCACCCATAGGCACCCAGCAGCACCCATGGGGACCCAGCAGCACCCATAGGGACCCTCAGCACCCATAGGCACCCAGCAGCACCCATGCCCCACCTCAATGACGTCCTGCTTGGCCTTCTTGATGGTGTTCTGGATGTCCTGGTAGGTTTTGGCGTCGGCGATGGAGTCCCCAATGCCGATGGTGTGCCCTAGACATGGGGGGCACGGGGGTCAGTGGGGCGCCCAGTGGGTCCAGAGACCCCCATGTCCATGGGGTGCACCCTAAATGGGGTCCAGAGACCCCCAGATCCATGGGGTGCACCCCAAATGGGGGGCCAAGACCCCCAGGTCTATGGGGTGCACCCTAAATGGGGTCCAGAGACCCCCAGGTCTATGGGGTGCACCCTAAATGAGGTCCAGAGACCCCCAGGTCTATGGGGTGCACCCTAAATGGGGTCCAGAGACCCCCAGGTCTATGGGGTGCACCCTAAATGGGATCCAGAGACCCCCAGGTCTATGGGGTGCACCCTAAATGGGGTCCAGAGACACCCATGTCTATGGGGTGCACCCTAAATGGGGTCCAGAGACCCCCATGTCCATGGGGTGCACCCTAAATGGGGTCCAGAGACCCCCAGGTCTATGGGGTGCACCACAAATGGGGCCCATAGACCCCCATGTCTATGGGGTGCACCCCAAATGGGGTCCAGAGACCCCCAGGTCTATGGGGTGCACCCTAAAGGGGGTCCAGAGACCCCCATGTCCATGGGGCCCACCCCAAATGGGATCTCAGACCCCTCTGAGGACCCTATGTCCCCATTGCCCCCCATATCCCCATTGCCCCCATAGCACTCATTGGCCCCCATTGGCCCCATTGCCCCACACTGGCCCCATATCCCCATTACCCCCCATTGCCCCCCATTGACCCCCATGTCCCCATTACCCCCATTGCCCCCCACGTCCCCATTAACCCCACAGCACCCCCTGGCCCCCATGTCCCCAATGCTCCATTAAACCCATTCCCCCTTTCCCCCCATTAACTCCATCACCCCCCATGTCCCTCATTGCCCCCCATGTCCCCATCACCCCCATTGTCTCCATCAGCCCCACGTCCCCATTGCCCCCCATCACCCCCATGTCCCCATCACCCCCATGTCCCCATCACCCTCCACGTCCTCACCACCCCCCATGTCCTCATCACCCACATCACCCCCATCTCCCCATTCCCCCCATCACCCCCCATGCTCCCATTGCCCCCCACCACCCCCATCACCCCCCATGTCCCCATCACCCCCATTGCCTCCATTGCCCCCCATATCCCACTCAGCCCCCATGTCCCCATCACCCCCCATCACCCCCACGTCCCCATCACCCCCCATGTCCCCATCACTCCATTGCTCCCCATCACCCCCCACGTCCCCAACACCCCCATTGCCCCCCATGTCCCCATCACCCCCATTATCCCCATCACCCCCATCACCCCATTGCTCCCCATCACCCCCACGTCCCCATCACCCCCATGTCCCCCTCACCCCCATCACCCCCATTACCCCCATCACCCCATTGCTCCCCATGTCCCCCCCATGCCCGGTGCCCGGCGCTGACCCTCGATGAGGAGCCAGTTGTTGATGACGGTCTGGATGTTGCTGTAGAAGAGGCGCGTGGTGTCGTGGCCCATCTCCAGGTAGGAGATGTGCACCAGGGACCCGGCCGACGTCCCCAGGGACTTCTTGCACAGGATGCCCATGATGAGCTCCCCGTTCTCCACGATCACCTGCGGGGGCACCCATGGCACACAGGGGTGACACAGGGGTGACACACAGCACCCATAGCACCCATGGGTGACACACGGCACCCATAGCACCCACAGCACCCAGGGGTGACACACAGCACACATGGCACCCACAGCACCCATGGGTAGCACCCAGCACACACAGCACCCATGGGTGACACACGGCACACATGGCACTCACAGCACCCAGGGGTGACACATGGCACCCACGGCACCCACAGCACCCATGGGTGACACACAGCACACACAGCACCCATGGGTGACACACGGCAGCCATAGCACCCAGGGGTGACACATGGCACCCATAGCACCCACAGCACCCAGGGGTGACACATGGCACCCATAGCACCCAGGGGTGACACACAGCACACATGGCACCCACAGGTGACACACAGCACCCATGGGTGACACACAGCACACACAGCACCCACGGGTGACACACAGCACACACAGCACCCAGGGGTGACACACAGCACACACAGCACCCAGGGGTGACACATGGCACCCATAGCACCCAGGGGTGACACACAGCACACATGGCACCCACAGGTGACACACAGCACCCATGGGTGACACACAGCACACACAGCACCCACGGGTGACACACAGCACACACAGCACCCAGGGGTGACACATGGCACCCATAGCACCCACGGGTGACACACAGCACACACAGCACCCAGGGGTGACACACAGCACACACAGCACCCAGGGGTGACACACAGCACACACAGCACCCATGGGTGACACACAGCACACACAGCACCCATGGGTGACACACAGCACACACAGCACCCAGGGGTGACACATGGCACCCATAGCACCCAGGGGTGACACACGGCACACACGGGTGACACACAGCACACACGGCACCCACAGGTGACACACAGCACACACAGCACCCATGGGTGACACACGGCACACACAGCACCCATGGGTGACACACGGCACACACAGCACCCATGGGTGACACACAGCACACACGGCACCCAGGGGTGACACATGGCACCCATAGCACACACAGCACCCGGGGTGACACACGGCACCCATAGCACATACAGCACCCATAAATAGCACCCATAGCACCCAGGGGTGACACATGGCACCCATAGCACACACAGCACCCAGGGTGACACATGGCACCCATAGCACCCAGGGGTGACACATGGCACCCATAGCACCCACAGCACCCAGGGGTGACACACGGCACCCATAGCACCCAGGGGTGACACATGGCACCCATAGCACACACGGCACCCAGGGGTGACACATGGCACCCAGGGCACCCATGGGTGGCACCCAGCACCCATGGCACACATGGCACCCACGGGTGACACACAGCACACACAGCACCTATGGGTAGCACCCACAGCATCCATGGGTGACACTCGGCACACATGGCACCCATAGCACCCACAGCACCCATAGCACCCACAGCACCCAGGGGTGACACACGGCACACATAGCACCCATGGGTGACACATGGCACACACAGCACCCATGGGTGACACACGGCACACATAGCACCCATGGGTGACACACGGCACACATAGCACCCATGGGTGACACATGGCACCCACAGCACCCATGGGTGACACATGGCACACACAGCACCCATGGGTGGCACCCAGCACCCTCAGCACCCCCAGGGCCACTGAACCCCTTCAGACCCCCCCCACACCCCCGTTCTGCCCCCCAACCTCGGTGTCCCCGGGTGAGATGTGCTTGTAGGGCCCACCCCACATCCGCCCCACATCCCCACACCCCTGTTCTGCCCCCTAACCTTTGTGTCCCCAGGTGAGATGTGCTTGTAGGGCCCGCCCCACATCCCACACCCCACATCCCACCCCACATCCCGCCCCCTAACCTTGGTGTCCCTGGGTGAGATGTGCTTGTAGGGCCCGCCCCACATCCGCCCCACATCCCCATTCTGCCCCCGAACCTTTGTGTCCCCGGGTGAGATGTGCTTGTAAGGCCCACCCCACATCCCGCCCCCTAACCTTTGTGTCCCCAGGTGAGATGTGCTTGTAGGGCCCGCCCCACATCCCACCCCACACATCCCCACCCCACATCCCGCCCCACATCCCACCCCCTAACCTTGGTGTCCCCGGGTGAGATGTGCTTGTAGGGCCCGCCCCACATCCCCACCCCACATCCCGCCCCCTAACCTTGGTGTCCCCGGGTGAGATGTGCTTGTAGGGCCTGCCCCACCCCACATCTGCCCCACATCCTGCCCCACATCCCGCCCCCTAACCTTGGTGTCCCCGGGTGAGATGTGCTTGTAGGGCCTGCCCCACATCCCCACCCCACATCCCCACCCCACATCCTGCCCCCTAACCTTGGTGTCCCCGGGTGAGATGTGCTTGTAGGGCCCCCCCACCCCACATCTGCCCCACATCCTGCCCCACATCCCGCCCCCTAACCTTGGTGTCCCCGGGTGAGATGTGCTTGTAGGGCCTGCCCCACATCCCCACCCCACATCCCCACCCCACATCCTGCCCCCTAACCTTGGTGTCCCCGGGTGAGATGTGCTTGTAGGGCCCACTGTCCTCGTCGTCGGGGTGGGTGCTGTGGGTCCGGATGCAGTTGATGTGCCCGGGGATGATGAGCGAGAAGATTTGTTTCCCGGTCCATAGGGCGCGGGGCTTGAGCACGGCGGGTTGGGGCACCTTCCCGTCCCACGTGGACAGGAACATGAGCAGGTTCATCACCTCGCCCTATGGGGCAGACGTGTGGGGCGGAGATGTGGGGCAGAGGTGTGGGGCAGAGGTGTGGGGCAGAGGTGTGGGGCAGAGGTGTGGGGCAGAGGTGTGGGGCAGAGGTGTGGGGCAGAGGTGTGGGGCAGACGTGTGGGGCGGAGGTGTGGGGCGGAGGTGTGGGGCAGAGGTGTGGGGCAGAGGTGTGGGGCGGGAGGTGTGGGGCAGTGACCCACGGCGGGTTGGGGCACCTTCCCGTCCCACGTGGACAGGAACATGAGCAGGTTCATCACCTCGCCCTATGGGGCAGACGTGTGGGGCAGAGGTGTGGGGCGGAGGTGTGGGGCAGTGACCCACGGCGGGTTGGGGCACCTTCCCGTCCCACGTGGACAGGAACATGAGCAGGTTCATCACCTCGCCCTATGGGGCAGACGTGTGGGGTGGAGGTGTGGGGCGGATGTGTGGGGCAGGAGGTGTGGGGCGGAGGTGTGGGGCAGTGACCCACGGCGGGTTGGGGCACCTTCCCGTCCCACGTGGACAGGAACATGAGCAGGTTCATCACCTCGCCCTATGGGGCAGACGTGTGGGGTGGAGGTGTGGGGCGGATGTGTGGGGCAGGAGGTGTGGGGCGGAGGTGTGGGGCAGTGACCCACGGCGGGTTGGGGCACCTTCCCGTCCCACGTGGACAGGAACATGAGCAGGTTCATCACCTCGCCCTATGGGGCAGACGTGTGGGGCAGAGGTGTGGGGCAGACATGTGGGGCGGAGGTGTGGGGCAGTGACCCACAGCGGGTTGGGGCACCTTCCCGTCCCACGTGGACAGGAACATGAGCAGGTTCATCACCTCGCCCTATGGGGCACACATGTGGGGCGGAGGTGTGGGGCAGAGGTGTGGGGCAGTGACCCACGGCGGGTTGGGGCACCTTCCCGTCCCACGTGGACAGGAACATGAGCAGGTTCATCACCTCGCCCTATGGGGCAGACGTGTGGGGCGGAGGTGTGGGGCGGAGGTGTGGGGCAGTGACCCACGGCGGGTTGGGGCACCTTCCCGTCCCACGTGGACAGGAACATGAGCAGGTTCATCACCTCGCCCTATGGGGCACACGTGTGGGGCAGAGGTGTGGGGCGGAGGTGTGGGGCAGTGACCCACGGCGGGTTGGGGCACCTTCCCGTCCCACGTGGACAGGAACATGAGCAGGTTCATCACCTCGCCCTATGGGGCAGACATGTGGGGCGGGAGGTGTGGGGCAGAGGTGTGGGGCAGAGGTGTGGGGCAGTGACCCACGGCGGGTTGGGGCACCTTCCCGTCCCACGTGGACAGGAACATGAGCAGGTTCATCACCTCGCCCTATGGGGCAGACATGTGGGGCAGAGGTGTGGGGCGGAGGTGTGGGGCAGGAGGTGTGGGGCAGAGGTGTGGGGCAGGAGGTGTGGGGCGGAGGTGTGGGGCAGAGGTGTGGGGCAGTGACCCACAGCGGGTTGGGGCACCTTCCCGTCCCACGTGGACAGGAACATGAGCAGGTTCATCACCTCGCCCTATGGGGCAGACGTGTGGGGCGGAGGTGTGGGGCGGGAGGTGTGGGGCAGTGACCCACGGCGGGTTGGGGCACCTTCCCGTCCCACGTGGACAGGAACATGAGCAGGTTCATCACCTCGCCCTATGGGGCAGACGTGTGGGGCGGAGGTGTGGGGCGGAGGTGTGGGGCGGAGGTGTGGGGCAGAGGTGTGGGGCGGAGGTGTGGGGTGGAGGTGTGGGGCAGTGACCCACGGCGGGTTGGGGCACCTTCCCGTCCCACGTGGACAGGAACATGAGCAGGTTCATCACCTCGCCCTATGGGGCAGACGTGTGGGGTGGAGGTGTGGGGCGGATGTGTGGGGCAGGAGGTGTGGGGCGGAGGTGTGGGGCAGTGACCCACGGCGGGTTGGGGCACCTTCCCGTCCCACGTGGACAGGAACATGAGCAGGTTCATCACCTCGCCCTATGGGGCAGACGTGTGGGGCAGACGTGTGGGGCAGAGGTGTGGGGCAGTGACCCACGGCAGGTTGGGGCACCTTCCCGTCCCACGTGGACAGGAACATGAGCAGGTTCATCACCTCGCCCTATGGGGCAGACGTGTGGGGCAGAGGTGTGGGGCAGACATGTGGGGCGGAGGTGTGGGGCAGTGACCCACAGCGGGTTGGGGCACCTTCCCGTCCCACGTGGACAGGAACATGAGCAGGTTCATCACCTCGCCCTATGGGGCAGACGTGTGGGGCGGAGGTGTGGGGCAGGAGGTGTGGGGCGGAGGTGTGGGGCGGGAGGTGTGGGGTGGAGGTGTGGGGCGGAGGTGTGGGGCAGGAGGTGTGGGGCAGACGTGTGGGGTGGAGGTGTGGGGCGGAGGTGTGGGGCAGAGGTGTGGGGCGGAGGTGTGGGGCAGTGACCCACGGCGGGTTGGGGCACCTTCCCGTCCCACGTGGACAGGAACATGAGCAGGTTCATCACCTCGCCCTATGGGGCAGACGTGTGGGGCGGAGGTGTGGGGCGGGAGGTGTGGGGCGGAGGTGTGGGGCAGTGACCCACGGCGGGTTGGGGCACCTTCCCGTCCCACGTGGACAGGAACATGAGCAGGTTCATCACCTCGCCCTATGGGGCACACATGTGGGGCAGACATGTGGGGCGGAGGTGTGGGGCGGAGGTGTGGGGCAGTGACCCACGGCGGGTTGGGGCACCTTCCCGTCCCACGTGGACAGGAACATGAGCAGGTTCATCACCTCGCCCTATGGGGCACACATGTGGGGCAGACATGTGGGGCGGAGGTGTGGGGCGGAGGTGTGGGGCAGTGACCCACGGCGGGTTGGGGCACCTTCCCGTCCCACGTGGACAGGAACATGAGCAGGTTCATCACCTCGCCCTATGGGGCACACATGTGGGGCAGACATGTGGGGCGGAGGTGTGGGGCGGAGGTGTGGGGCAGTGACCCACGGCGGGTTGGGGCACCTTCCCGTCCCACGTGGACAGGAACATGAGCAGGTTCATCACCTCGCCCTATGGGGCAGACGTGTGGGGCGGAGGTGTGGGGCAGGAGGTGTGGGGCAGGAGGTGTGGGGCGGAGGTGTGGGGCAGAGGTGTGGGGCAGTGACCCATGGCGGGTTGGGGCACCTTCCCGTCCCACGTGGACAGGAACATGAGCAGGTTCATCACCTCGCCCTATGGGGCAGACGTGTGGGGCGGAGGTGTGGGGCGGAGGTGTGGGGCACACGTGTGGGGCAGAGGTGTGGGGCAGTGACCCACGGCGGGTTGGGGCACCTTCCCGTCCCACGTGGACAGGAACATGAGCAGGTTCATCACCTCGCCCTATGGGGCAGACGTGTGGGGCAGGAGGCGTGGGGCGGAGGTGTGGGGCAGAGGTGTGGGGCGGAGGTGTGGGGCGGAGGTGTGGGGCAGAGGTGTGGGGCGGAGGTGTGGGGCAGAGGTGTGGGGCAGAGGTGTGGGGCGGAGGTGTGGGGCAGAGACCCACGGCGGGTTGGGGCACCTTCCCGTCCCACGTGGACAGGAACATGAGCAGGTTCATCACCTCGCCCTATGGGGCAGACGTGTGGGGCAGAGGTGTGGGGCAGACGTGTGGGGCAGTGACCCACAGCGGGTTGGGGCACCTTCCCGTCCCACGTGGACAGGAACATGAGCAGGTTCATCACCTCGCCCTATGGGGCAGACGTGTGGGGCGGAGGTGTGGGGCGGGAGGTGTGGGGCAGAGGTGTGGGGCAGTGACCCATGGCGGGTTGGGGCACCTTCCCGTCCCACGTGGACAGGAACATGAGCAGGTTCATCACCTCACCCTATGGGGCAGACATGTGGGGCAGAGGTGTGGGGCAGAGGTGTGGGGCGGAGGTGTGGGGCAGAGGTGTGGGGCAAAGGGGGGCAGCCAGTGACCCACAGCGGGACTCGGGGACCCATGGAGACCCTTGGGTATCAAGGAGACCCCATAGGGCAGCCCAGTGGGGAACCTTCCTGTCCATCAGCCCCATAGAGCCCCATATCCACCTCATAGAGCCCCACAGCCACTCCATCACCCCACAGCACCCCATAGCGCCCCATACCCGCTGCAGGAAGACGTCCCTCTTGGTGAACTTGCGCACGGCGGTGAGCACCCATAGCCACCCCATAGAGCCCCATATCCACCCCATAGAGCCGCATAGACACTCCATCACCCCATAGAGCCCTGTATCCACCCCACATCGCCCCATAGCGCCCCATACCCGCTGTAGGAAGACGTCCCTCTTGGTGAACTTGTGCACGGCGGTGAGCACCCATAGCCACCCCACAGACACTCCATCACCCCATAGCGCCCCACATCGCCCCATACCCTCTGCAGGAAGACGTCCCTCTTGGTGAACTTGCGCACGGCGGTGAGCACCCATAGCCACCCCATAGAGCCCCATATCCACCCCATAGCCACTCCATCACCCCATAGCTCCCCATATCCACCCCATAGCCACTCCATCACCCCATAGCGCCCCATAGCGCCCCATACCCTCTGCAGGAAGACGTCCCTCTTGGTGAACTTGCGCACGGCGGTGAGCACCCATAGCCACCCATAGAGCCCCATATCCACCCCATAGCCACTCCATCACCCCACAGACACTCCATCACCCCATAGCCACTCCATCACCCCATAGCTGCCCCATAGCGCCCCATACCCGCTGGAGGAAGACGTCCCTCTTGGTGAACTTGCGCACGGCGGTGAGCACCCATAGCCACCCCATAGAGCCCCATAGCCACCCCATAGCCACTCCATCACCCCATAGCGCCCCATAGCGCCCCACATCGCCCCATAAGTGCCATACCCTCTGGAGGAAGACGTCCCTCTTGGTGAACTTGCGCACGGCGGTGAGCACCCATAGCCACCCCACAGCCACTCCATCACCCCACATCGCCCCATAGCTGCCCCATAGCACCCCATAGCGCCCCATACCCGCTGCAGGAAGACGTCCCTCTTGGTGAACTTGCGCACGGCGGTGAGCACCCATAGCCACCCCATAGAGCCCCATATCCACCCCATAGAGCCGCATAGACACTCCATCACCCCATAGCGCCCCATAGCGCCCCATACCCTCTGCAGGAAGACGTCCCTCTTGGTGAACTTGCGCACGGCGGTGAGCACCCATAGAGCCCCATATCCACCCCATAGCCACTCCATCACCCCACAGCCACTCCATCACCCCATAGCACCCCATAGCGCCCCATAGCGCCCCATACCCGCTGGAGGAAGACGTCCCTCTTGGTGAACTTGCGCACAGCGGTGAGCACCCACAGCCCCCCCATAGAGCCCCATAGCCACCCCATAGAGCCCCATATCCACCCCATAGCGCCCCATACCCTCTGGAGGAAGACGTCCCTCTTGGTGAACTTGCGCACGGCGGTGAGCGCCCATAGCCCCCCCATAGAGCCCCATATCCACCCCATAGAGCCGCATAGACACTCCATCACCCCATAGCGCCCCACATCGCCCCATACCCGCTGCAGGAAGACGTCCCTCTTGGTGAACTTGCGCACGGCGGTGAGCACCCATAGCCACCCCATAGAGCCCCATATCCACCTCACAGCCACTCCATCACCCCATAGCTCCCCATATCCACCCCATATCCACCCCATAGCTGCCCCATAGCGCCCCATAGCACCCCATAAGTGCCATACCCTCTGGAGGAAGACGTCCCTCTTGGTGAACTTGCGCACGGCGGTGAGCACCCATAGCCACCCATATCCACCCCATAGCCACTCCATCACCCCATATCCACCCCATAGCGCCCCATAAGTGCCATACCCTCTGCAGGAAGACGTCCCTCTTGGTGAACTTGCGCACGGCGGTGAGCACCCATAGCCACCCCATAGCCACTCCATCACCCCATAGCGCCCCATATCCACCCCATAGCCACTCCATCACCCCATAGCTCCGCATAGCCACCCCACAGCCACTCCATCACCCCATAGCGCCCCATAGCGCCCCATACCCTCTGGAGGAAGACGTCCCTCTTGGTGAACTTGTGCACGGCGGTGAGCACCCATAGCCACCCCATAGAGCCCCATATCCACCCCATAGCCACTCCATCACCCCATAGCGCCCCATAGCGCCCCATAAGTGCCATACCCTCTGCAGGAAGACGTCCCTCTTGGTGAACTTGCGCACGGCGGTGAGCACCCATAGCCACCCCATAGAGCCCCATATCCACCCCATAGCCACTCCATCACCCCATAGCTCCCCATATCCACCCCATAGCCACTCCATCACCCCATAGCGCCCCATAGCGCCCCATACCCTCTGCAGGAAGACGTCCCTCTTGGTGAACTTGCGCACGGCGGTGAGCACCCATAGCCACCCATAGCCACCCCATAGAGCCCCATAGCCACCCCATAGCACCCCATATCCACCCCATAGCGCCCCACATCGCCCCATACCCGCTGCAGGAAGACGTCCCTCTTGGTGAACTTGCGCACGGCGGTGAGCACCCATAGCCACCCCATAGCCACTCCATCACCCCATAGCGCCCCATAGCGCCCCATAGCTGCCCCATAGCGCCCCATAGCGCCCCATAAGTGCCATACCCGCTGCAGGAAGACGTCCCTCTTGGTGAACTTGCGCACGGCGGTGAGCACCCATAGCCACCCCATAGAGCCCCATAGCCACCCCACAGCCACTCCATCACCCCATAGCCGCCCCATAGCACCCCACATCGCCCCATAGCCGCGTACCCTCTGTAGGAAGACGTCCCTCTTGGTGAACTTGCGCACGGCGGTGAGCACCCATAGCCACCCCATAGCACCCCATAGCTGCCCCATAGCGCCCCATAGCGCCCCATATCCACCCCATAGCCACCCCATAGCACCCCACAGCGCCCCATAAGTGCCATACCCTCTGGAGGAAGACGTCCCTCTTGGTGAACTTGCGCACGGCGGTGAGCACCCATAGCCACCCCATAGAGCCCCATATCCACCCCATAGCACCCCATAGCGCCCCATAAGTGCCATACCCTCTGTAGGAAGACGTCCCTCTTGGTGAACTTGCGCACGGCGGTGAGCACCCATAGCCACCCCATAGAGCCCCATATCCACCCCATAGCACCCCATAGCGCCCCATAAGTGCCATACCCGCTGCAGGAAGACGTCCCTCTTGGTGAACTTGCGCACGGCGGTGAGCACCCATAGCCACCCCATAGAGCCCCATATCCACCCCACAGCCACTCCATCACCCCATAGCACCCCATAGCTGCCCCATAGTGCCCCATAGCGCCCCATAGCTGCGTACCCTCTGGAGGAAGACGTCCCTCTTGGTGAACTTGCGCACGGCGGTGAGCACCCATAGCCACCCCATAGAGCCCCATATCCACCCCATAGACACTCCATCACCCCATAGCCGCCCCACAGCGCCCCATAGCGCCCCATACCCTCTGTAGGAAGACGTCCCTCTTGGTGAACTTGCGCACGGCGGTGAGCACCCATAGCCACCCCATAGAGCCCCATATCCACCCCATAGCGCCCCATAGCGCCCCATACCCGCTGCAGGAAGACGTCCCTCTTGGTGAACTTGCGCACGGCGGTGAGCGTGTCCTGCACGATGCCCATGACGGGCCGGTTGGCCTGCGGGGTCACGATCATGCGCGGCACCATGGCGAGCTCCTGGATCTCCGCCCGCGTCTCCAGCGACTGCGGCAGGTGCAGGTTCATCTCGTCGCCGTCAAAGTCCGCGTTGTACGGGGTCGTCACGCTGCAAATGGGGGGGGAATGACGGGGGGTGTGGGGCTGGGGATGTGGGGCACGGGGTGTGGGGTATGGGGGTATGGGGCTGGGGATGTGGGGCTGGGGATGTGGGGAACAGGGTGTGGGGCAGGGGGTGTGGGGCTGGGGATGTGGGGTACAGGGTGTGGGGCAGGGGGTGTGGGGGTGGGGATGAGGGGCAGGGGGTATGGGGCAGGGGGTGGGGATGTGGGGTAGGGGAGGTGGGGCAGGGGGTATGGGGCAGGGGAGGTGGGGTAGGGGGTATGGGGCTGGGGATGTGGGGCAGGGGGTATGGGGCAGGGGGT